>NC_048418.1:25474210-25508156 GCF_013103735.1 Etheostoma cragini | reverse complement strand
ATAAAAGAGACTTCAGATACAGTATTAGGGACCACTAAGGTCTATATAAAAGAGACTTCAGATACAGTATTAGAGGACTACTAAGGACCTGGGATTCTCTTTATGGCAAGGCAGGCACTACTGCAGTGTTACATACAAGGGAACACACAAGGGAAAGCGGTGATCTTGGTAATATTGTTAATTTCTTCCTCATTCGAGATAACATTCCTGCTGGAACATGACTTGTTAGTATTTGGTTTAGAAGCCTTCATCTGTGACTTTTGAAATAAACTCATGCATGCACGCACGCACACGCACAATAGTGCAGCCAGATATTTTAAGTGGAACTCAGTATCTAGAAGTGAAACTCTGGACGGATGAATGAAAAACATCCTGGTGAGCTGCAGCGTATCATGTTAGATCCTGACAACTTTCTTCGAGCTAAATCCACGAGAATAAGTCTGCCCGTCTGTATCTCTGTCTAACCATCTTTGTTTCTGCGTGACTATCTCTGTCCTGGATCTCTCCCTCCTTGCTATGGCCTCAATCTCCCTCCGTTCTTTTTTGTGAATGCTTTTCTCTCTGTCTTGTTCTTCCCTCTTTTCTCTGTATTCATTCCTAGCATGTACTGTAGGCTTTGACTATACTTTTAATTACTTTCAGTCCAAACTCTGACTTCAAACTAAAAGTTATCATGACTCTTGCCTAAACTTAATTCCGAACAACCTTAAAAAAAAAGTTTGGCCGGCCCGAACAACCTTGAATCCATCCTCCTTTTTCTGATCTAGTGGGAGATTGGTCCTCTTAAGCACAGAAAGGCAAGAACACACACTCCTCTCTCCCTTTCTTACCGACACCAGCCAACACTGGCGTGTGCAGCGCTCACCCCCTTTTGCGCTTAGTCAGCTGAAAGTATGGACACATCGTCTGAACCAAAAAAGCCTCTCTGCATTCCTGTGGCAGCATCTAAAGGAACATTTCAGTAAAAAAAATCAGCCGTGCCGTCCTAATGAGATCAAGATGGATTATGAGCTGCACTCTGCAGCGAGCTGCCAGCGCCTGACACGGCCCGCCGTGTGTCGGGCTGCTGTTCCCTAAGATGTAAAAGGGCAACTTTTAATCTCATTTCTCCCCTCGTGGAAAGGCATAATAAGTAATCGTGTTACCCATCAGCCCCGTACTCTGTTCTGGGGTTATGTGCATTACTGACAGTGAGAAATGATCTGTCTGAAATTTAACCCAGCACTTACCTCTAAAGAGATACTGTACATTCTAGTGTGTGTCTGAGTGTGTGTGTATGTGTGTCTGTGTGTGTCGTTGAGTGTGTGCTTATTTATGTGTGTGAGGAAGAAAGAAAGGAAAGAGGGAGGATATTCCAGTGAGACAGAAGAAATGATGTCAAAGGGCGTCCGTCTGCAATTTCAAGCCAAATCTCCTAAAGTCTGCAGAGTAGAACAGCATTTACTCATCCGTCCAGTTCGACTATACACTGACTCGAAAAGAAAAATCTAAACCTACACATGAGGAAACAGTTGGAATTAGATCTTTCTACTGTCAGTTTGCTTCTAAAGCTTTCCAACAGGACAGCTTTAGTGGGCCTAAAAAAGAAGAAGTTTCAGGATTATTTGAAACAGTGAACTAACCAGCTTGTTTCTGTAAACTGTTATCCTCTGGAAATCCAACGTGAAATTACCTTAGAAACTGGCGTGCTCACAGTGAGAGCCCTGTGGACATTTAGTGTTAGACTTCCACAAAGTAGAGAAGCTTGTAAAAGACACATAAAGAATGGTCAGAATAGATGCAACAGAGGCCAACATATTCTTTTAGTCAATATCATCTTTCCTCAGACCTTTTGTGCCTTTCAAATACCCTCATCTTTTAAAGTACACACAGTATCCCAGTTCGTAAAGAATACTGGCATGCCCTCCTAACCAAAGTGCAACCAGTAACATAGATAATTGTAAAGATGAATGAATGGATGGAATGAACATCAAAGCCAGCATGAGGATGTTGAGTATACATAACCAAGGAACCAATAGGACAGTAGTGAGTGAGAGCACCCATAGGGTTGAGGAACATCAGAGTAGAAAACCTAAGTAGCACCACCGCTAGATATTGTAATTTGGGTGAATCAATCCTTTAATTTACAACTGCTTTTACTGGCAACGTTTAACGAGGCAATGAATTCATTGATGACTACATTTAGGGAATGATGTACTGAAAAATAAATGATCTGTTTAGTATTAATTAGTGATTGTAATCAACTGGTACTGATGAAGTAACATCTGCTGTTGATGAGCCACTGTAAAAGATGCACAGTGCCAAATTGAACTGAATTATCAGACTAGATCTTGTTTTTTATTCCCACAGGCTCAATGTGATGCTGAATAATGTCTCTTTTAAAGGAAAAAGCAAAAGCAAAAGTGCTCAATTGTTTTATTAATTCTCCAGATTTGCTTTCTATCGGTTCTCTCACTGAGAGAATTCCAACGTAGCGCACCTCCAGCCTGTGAACTCCATCAGATGAGTCAGGCAAAGATCATTAGTCGCCACAGTTTTCCATTCCCCTTCGCCACCTCCCTCCCTCCTTCCCCCACCACAGTCCAGTCATCCTTTCCACATCCAGTTCCCAAACATAACCACCCTGGCGCACTCATGAAGCACAATTAACTTCTTGAGCTCCGTCTTATAAATATTCATTAGCTCAACCATGTTGTCATTTTGTTTTAAATGATTGCAATCAAATTAGCATAATTAAACATTATCTATGGTAATACTGGTGGACCAGCATCCCCGGCGAGACTCCCCAGCCGGGTTTCCATGTGTGTCAGCGCGCCAGAGAAGCATGATGGATAATATAATTATGTTTGGGAGACAATGGGAGCCCTGCGGTATTGTTATTAATGTGCTCTGTTAATAACGACACCCCCTACATGAATGGGCATGTCTGCAAGAGGTTTCTGTGTGTAACAGAGACACAAACCAAATGTGTGTTTCACTCTGTATGCACTGGGTCACATCATGTTGTGTTTTATACATCATTAGGGCCATAGTATGGTTTATTGAATAGTACTGCACAGTATCTGATGTACATGTTGTCTGTTGTAAATGTTGCCTGTTTTAGTTTCTACTTATGGCTTTTAGGTTAAGTGCCCGGGAAAAAAATTCTCATGTTGTGGGACAATAAAGTAAGTCTTGATCTTGAATCTTTCATTAGTCTCATTCCTGTCATGGTCTGCAAGCCTCAATTTTAGGACCTTGCTAGCCTCAAGGAGAATACTATTGAGGGTGTGTATACTTTTTGGCAAATACATCATTCCAGACATCAATTCTGTCCCTAAACACCCTTCAAAACTTTTCTCTAAATAGTAATTTTGCATGGGTTAATACTTGCCATGCTGACATTTGCATATTCCATGTATGCCTCCTGTTGCAACTTGGTGATTCCTGGGATGAGCCCGCCCACAAATTCACATGTTTTTACACGTGTGCTTGGGCAGGTCTGTCTGACGAGAACATTCCCTGCACGTCTGTTAGCCGAGTAGCTAAACAGAGACTCTGGATGAGTCATAAGGGTGTGTGCATGAGTTTGTGAGTGTTCCCATCCATTCACCACAATAGCACAGGCCTCGCAGTCCAGCGGCTCCGCGCCCAAACCCATCCATCCTGATGACAAGAAGTGTTTACATAGTGATGGTTACTTACAGACAGACAATCTCGCAGTGAAGTTGGATCTATGTTTCATACTTAGCAGCAGTAAAAGCTGCAGTAGAAGAGCTGGTGACCCGGCAGCCCTAGTTAATCTTTTGATCTACTATTGAGTCTTATTTCTCTCATCACTCTTACCGCAGGTAGAACAAAAAGATATCTGGCCGTGGAATGAGAAAATCTGTCACTGAAATGGTTTCAGGAATTGTCGTGGGTAAAATCACAGTGTGTAGAAATGAGTGAGAACATTTGTTCCTGAGCTACAGGAGCAAACTAAAGAATGATAGCAGCTGGAAATAACATTTTAGAACTTCACTGCACATAATTCCTGTAAATTTAGGTTATACATTTCTGCATGCCTGCTAAATTGTCTGAAAGATGTAGTCTCGCGTTGGCAGACCTTGCTCCACAGCAATGGGAGGTGAGATCTGAGGAGCAGGTAACCACAGTCTATAGAACAAGAGTGTAAGGTTTGCATTCAGGGAAAGCTCAAAATAGGGACCCTGCTAACAGCGTAACGACTCTCTTACAGATAGTACATACAGACCTTGAAGGTCCTGAAGCCACAGAGTCCATACATGGTCACAAAGATGTGCAGTCATTTACTGACGATCACTCGAGTGCTGTGTTTGTATCTTTTCTAAAGAAGAAAAGTGACACAGTACAGGCTACGGAAAAGTTCCTAGCAGATATATCTCTTCACAGGAAAGTGAGGTGCATCAGATCTGAGTTTACGTGCGGTGATTTCCATGCACTGTTGAGGAAAGACAAGATCAGACATGAAACGTCAGCTTAGTATTCCCCACACCAGAACGGAACCGCAGGGAGGGTTTGGCGTACTCTTTTTGAGATGGGAAGGGCATGATGGCTATTGCACTACGCAGTACAAACTACAGTCGTGGTATGCAACAGGTGCTTTAAGACTCCTTATCCTGACAGACAAGAAGCCTAATGTATCGAAAAGGTCAAACTTTGGGTCTGTATGCTAACCGTACTAACAGGACAAGGGGACAATTGATTCCAGATGTGACCAGGGGTGTTTTGTTTGGTAATGACGAGAGCAGCCCAGCGTATTTGGTGTGTCATCCAGAAAAGAACCAAATACTAAAACACAGGCTAGTGAAGTTTGCGAGTAAGGCAGCTGTGGAAAATCAGACACATACAGCTCTGAAACAAGTATGCCAAAAATGGCTAAACATGATTAATTTCTATGTTCCACTCTTTTCCTCCGAATGCAACGTTAGCTGCAACAATAGTGTAACATAACTAAACAGTTCTCGACCTGTTTTGGAGTAGCACCCCCCAATCAATTAGCCAAGTCCCTAGATGAGATGCAGTCTAACTCCCCTGAATATTAATGATTAGGCCCTATTATTATTATAATAATTAGTATTGTTTTTATTGAGACTTATGTTGTTATTAGGCCTTTTATCGTTGTTATTAATGTTAAATCATAAAAAAATCACATCATTGAATTAAAATGCTCAAAATATCTGACGTGATAAAGATAAATTATGTTAATGTTTAATAAAGACTTTAAAGTTCACAACAAGTTCATATAAGATGATACTCTGACGTCCCATTCCCATGAAGGCAGCACAGAGCTGCGTCACATGCAGAGAAGAAGAGTTACAATACACTGTCCTGTCCAGTCGCAGACAATAAAATCTTAAAATTGATTCTAGAACACACAAGGAGCCAATGTTAAAAAAAAAGCCTTTTCTAGATCAGGCAATAGATATAAGGAAAACAAGATGGGGCCAAGAACTGAACCCTGCGGTACCCCACAAAAGAGAGGAGAAGTAGACGAGGAGAAGGAACCAATCATGACAGAGAAGCTCTTATTTGCCAAATAAGAGCTGAACCATTTATGTGCCGGGCTTCTAATGCCTGCAAAATGATGAAGAAGAGAGAGGAGGACTGCATGGTCCACTGTATCAAACGCCACTATGAGGCCCAAAAGCACTAAACAGCTTGGTTCCCACAAGGCAATATTTTTATGTACTCTCAACAGTGCAGACTTAGTGCTGTGGCGTGATGTGAAACCAGATTGAACATTTTCAAACAGAGTTCTGTTGTAAAAAGACTTGTAACTGTAAGAAAACCTATTTTTTCCAAAAACTTAGAAAGTAAAGGCCGATTAGAGACTGGTCTAAAATTAGACAACACTGTGGGGTCAAGATGAGGATACTTAAGTAGGGGACGGACCACAGCATGTTTAACTGCAGCTTTGACCGAACCTTAACTAAGACAAGAATTAAAAGAATTAAGTAGACCCGACCCAGTGGTGCAATTTCCAATCTCCTTCACCATCCTGGTTGGAAGCCGTGTTGGCTGGTGATCAAAAAAGTTATTAAAAGCCCTGGTAATGACCCTGAATGATCAGGTTACAAAAGCAACTCTCTCATGCAAGCTATAGGCTAACGTGTTGGCTACATAATGCTTTATTACACAACGGCAACATCTGTTTAGTCAGCTCATTTAATGCTTCTGTTTTTACAAACATGGCTGATTGTTAGCCTGAAATGACACCAATCTGAACACCATAAAGAGATCCAAAGCCAGACTTACTGACCTGCTAAGCCTTTTCTAGAAAGTGTCACATTGAATTCATATGAAGTGAAAACCAGACAAGATACAATGCTCTTTCCACAATGACAAACTTCTCCCTAACTGGGGAGTAGAGTTAAGGCCAATAGATGAGGAGATTGTTTCATTAACCTTTTGTGTTGCTCACTTCTGAACAAAGATCTGGCGAATTGTTGGAAGAACAGTTTCAAAATAAATCATAATGAAAAAAGTAAAATTAGCTCACTCTGCCGGCAGATATTTTCATCTGTTTGTGCGGAAAAAGTAAGACACTTGGACATTTTTTTCTCTCTCACTGTGCGAGAACATTAGGTACAGAACATATTGATCTGATATCATCACTTCTTGTTATGGAGCTTATTTTACCTTGAGACTGGCAGCAAGACACGAGAAATAGAAAAGACAGAATCATGCTGTCATTTCAAGTCATATAATTGTCCCAGTTTAACGTCTCTGGCAGCTGTGACACTTTGAAATCACAGGTCAGAACTTTAACACCAGGCAGTCAGAAGAAAGAGACAGTCGCAGCTCGTGGCTCACCGCCCGCGGCGCTCCCTCAGGGTTCACAGAGGGCACAATAAAGGAAATTATACTAATAACTGGCGGGGGGATATGCATAGCGGGTTATGTAATTGTACTCTACATCAATCAATAAAGTCTTGACCTGGGAAATGAGCCCAGCATTAAGTCTGGGAGTCTGTTCCTTGGCACCTGCTGTGAGCGTTGAAATGAAAAGCAGCATGCAGTGATGGGGGGAGAGGAAAGAAGTGCAACAGTGCAGAGGGTCTGTGTGTGTTTATCACGCTGACTGACAGGACTTCAATGCATATTGGGGGAGGGGGCAGTCATAAGAGATTGTCATATTTCTCCAAAATGTGATGCTCGACACAAGCTGTCAAAATAGAACCTGCGTCAAATTACACACAAGAAAAGCCCCATCATCAGAGATGTAGCAACTTATATAACATATATTTCATTACACAGATCCACAGTAACAACAAGCTTTGTATACTGCACATTAGCAGCTGGATACTTAATTATTATACTGTATCGTTCTTGCCCTTTTAGGAACACAATGCACTAAGAGGTGTGTGAGTTGCTAAGTGGAAAGAAAACACTGTCCATGAAACTTCAGGTGGTGTTTTTGGTGTTTGCTTAGCGCTGCTAATAGGTATATTTTTTAATCTAATCTAATGTTGTAGCATATGAAAAACCCACAAGGTATTCAGCGGAACTAAAGCTGGAATGGCAGCAGTACAATAATGTATAACTGCCGCATTAAACGTCTGTGTGGCTTCTCTCTTCATTTCATGGAGTTTTTTTACATTTATTGTTTCTCTTAGAAAAATATTTTTATTGTCCTTTACCTATTTTATGGTTTTTATGTTATTGTTCATTAGTCTCCCATTGTTTCACTGCCTATATTTTGCCTGTCAGTCACCTGTGAATCACTTTGTACCGAGCTGAGTCGGTAGCTCTGTCTCTGTTAAAAGAGTTCTGCCAAACACAAAGTGATACTTTGTATGTTTATGGATTGTTATAGCTGTAATAGTTCACTGAGGCTAATGGGTTGCAAATACTACAGTCTAGTTCAATGTGGATTTACAATTGGGCTGTTATGTATTTTGCTCAACTTCTGTCTGCAACCTTTATTTGAAGTGTGTTAGCTCGCTCCACAGCTGTGCACCACCCTAGCTGAACAGACGCACAAAGAGAAAGAGGACTTCAACAGACAATGAAACGTGGGAAGAGTATCTGGAACCTCGCTGTTCGACTGACAAAAAATTACCACATTTCAAAGTTAATACTTTTAAAGTCAGTATTTTTCTTTTAGGTTAGTAGCTCGTCTCCCTTCTTGTGTCTTCTAGGTGAATTTAAGATGTTGCTCAGCCTCTATGGAAGGATATTCCAGGCTCTGCACGCCCACACAGTGTTTTTAATAATTCTGGTTGATTAGACTGATTGGAGGGAGCCAGAGCAATGCTGAGTGTGGTTGTCAAACATAATTAACCAATTAAAATGATAAAGGTGATGGTTGTCCGGCCCATGGTGCAACAAGAAATTAAGGAAGGGGGGGGGGGTGGTGGGGTCTATCAAGCAACATAGTCTTGAGAAACAGTCCAATCATACAAAATAAGAACACAGCAGAGTTAAGGTGGACATAAAAAGTTGTGTGTCGCATGGATGTATTATAGGACCTGGATGCCTATGAGAGATGCATGAGGGAAAAATCCCCCTTTAGGAACTTTATGGAACCATAGGCAGAAGATTGAAGGACAAGGCATTGTCTATCGCAAATGTGGTGCCTTAAACCCGCATTCTATCTGAATTCTAGCGGGAGGAGGGGGGACTCCTGAAACCTGCCTTCTATCTGAAGTCCAGCACTCCTTAAACAGTTGGTTTCTGTAGAAGTCCACACCCTGCATCTATACAACCACACCCTGCACCTATACATCCACAACCTGCACCTATCCATCCACACCCTGCACCTATACATCCACACCCTGCACCTATCCATCCACACCCTGCACCTATACATCCACACCCTGCACCTATACATCCACACCCTGAACCTATACATTCACACCCTGCACCTATACATCCACACCCTCTATCTATACAACCACACCCTCCACCTATACAACCACACCCTGCATCTATACAACCACACCCTGCATCTATACAACCACACCCTGCATCTATACATCCACACCCTGCACCTATACATCCACCTATACATCTGACACAGTCATAGGCAAAGAGGACTTTGCCACTTTATTCCGACTTTTGGTACCCCGTGATGCCAGGCGAGGGGGCATAGACCCTGTTGTCTTTAATTTGATATGGTATGTTGGAATTTTTCATTGCACTACTGCAGGTGGCCACTGGACATAGTCATCGGAGAGGCTGAGTGCTGGATGTGGGGGCCTTGTGTCTTGGGGCTTGCATGCTTGATTGTCTCTGCTTATCAAACTCAGGCATGTAACTGCTGCTTCGCAGCTCCGTCTACTCTCTGGTAAACCACAAAAACGGGGATGCTGAGGCCGACAGAAACAGCAACATGCAGTAAACCTTAACTCCATTCGTCAACATGTCATTTCAGAAACTTGTCGGCCATGTCAAATTCTACGGCCATATTCTTTTGTAACGTCCTTACGATTCAGTTGGTTAGTTGTTTGCAGGGATTGAATCTGTGTCCTTTGGGGTACGGTGTAGTCTCTCCTGAGAACTACAAGGCCAACTGGTCTCCAAATAACATTCATAAACTTCAGTGAGAAAGGTTGAAAAAGGTCAGAGCTGAAAGGCCCAGTCAAAGTGATTGCCATAGGTTCGCAGGGAGAAATCTTTCACTTCTTTATGGGTCAATGAAGGGTTTCTTTTAAAGGTCAGACATGTATGTCTTTTCTCCCTTCTCTGCTTCAAAGCCCCAACTCCTTTTTCTGATCTCGGTGACACATGAAGCAGCGGTAAAAGTTTCCGCCTCATAAACCGCCAGCCAAGATTAAAACCTCAGGCCGGCCGGAGTCTTTAGGAGCCGATGGCGCGGAGATACGAGCGGTGCTTCAGTGGAACGAGCCACAATGCCACCATTACACAACTGTAAACATCTCTCCATCAAATATGGGGGGGGGGGGGATCTAATAAGCATATTAACGATGAGTGAGTTTTATTCACAGATAAGCATTTTATCAGGAATCTATTATTCCACACTTAAGTCTTGTCTGGATATTACAAACTGGATTAAGCTTGTATGAGACAGAGTGGGGGGGAACAAAAAGTCAGTTCATTATGACAACATTAACGCCAAATCCATTTGTTTTCCACGCTTAAAGTGGTCCAGAGAAGAATACAAATCCAATCTGCTCGGCATAATGAAGTTATTAATATCATTTTAATACAATGTGGAGGCTATCTCTTGAATGTTTTAAGTGATTTTAATTTTTACATCAGGCCAAATCCCCCCCCCTCCCCTTGTCCTCCTTGCCATACAAAGAAGGCCTTAAGAGTCAACTCTGTAATTAAGACACATCAACACACAACACCTAACAGACGGGCTCAATTACCTCAACGCTTATTAAATTATATTTGGGGGAGGCAGTAGAAACACTGGTGTTTGTTATGGAAACTGTTTTCTGGATATTTCCATCATCTTTATGAACTTAGCTATATTAAAAAGCCACTAGGAAGGAAGGACTCCTATTTTCACACTGTTTTTGCATTGCTGCTTAATGGAAGAGGATCAGGGCCACATGTGAAAAATGTCAGAATTCTGACTTTTTCTTAAAGTCTACTTTTAAGTTAATTGAGAATGAAGTCAGACTTTATTTTTCAGAGTTCTGACTTTAAACTCAGAAATCAATGCATTTTTTCCACATTTGGCCCTAATCGTCCTTACTGCTGGGTTTATTGGTTTAGTTATGGTTTATTTGTCGCCTGTCAGGGTGACATGGACTCGACTGAGGATGTGTCTGAGTAGAGTGAGTTCATTGAGTAAACTCACAGGAATGAATAAAGCCAAAGCCATAAGTGTAGAGAGATTTCAACAGCTGATGACACCAGCTCACTCAAAAAACACAACAGAAATAAAGCAGGCTATTTAAATCCTTGTATGTACATTACAAGCATTCAGCCTCTTGTGCGTATTCAGGCAGCCCAGTTCTGCAGAGAGCTACTCATGGACCAGCAGTGCATGGAGTTATGTATCATTGCATAACTCCGTGCACCGCTTTGCACACACTTAAAATGAAATGTAAGTAGCAGACAGTTTCCCCTGCAACATTCACATTCATACCGCTATAATTTGGGGTTTGAAGCATTTTTGAGAAGCCTCAGACGAGCTGTCCACAAATGGACATGTTTATGTCAGTTCTGCAAATGCATGGAGAGACTCAAAGTGAGCCTTCTCCTGTGCTGTGGCCCCCCCTGCTGGATAGTTGTGTCAACTGGTTGTGTTTTTTGTAGCATTATAACATGATTTGTCGTATATTTTAATGGAAACGATTGGTTTTGTGCCCTTATTTCTGTCACTAATTACTCTGAGAGATCACTGCACTGCATTATTTTTGTTGGATTTTATTTATTGATTCATTTCTTTGAATTTCTTTAAATTTCTATACTTGTTAGATCTTTTAGTGTTCGGTTGTTAATTGATGGTTAGACCTGATCTGTCATGTATTTGTTCGGATGTTTGTCAAATGTATGAGTTTTTAGGTAGAGAGAAGGAAAAATGTAAATAAAAAAGTTAACTCACTATAATATGCTGTTTATGTATGATTCACAAGAAACAAATCCACAATAAGTACAGGCTTATTAAAGTATCGCCCAGATTCTTTTAGGTATAAGTGAAGCACAGCGCCATAGAAAGTTCTTAAGCTAATTGTTTGAATAGCTTGTCTGTCTTTGAGTCCCTCTCGTTCCAGGCTGAGCAGTAGGCTCTTTGGTTTGCTTCTAACAAGGAGAACCTAAAGCCTAACTCTCGCCAAAATGCAACATAGGGTCTTTTGTGAATGTACCCGCGTCGAACTTCCATTAAAAAGCAGAATTAGGACTGCAGATCCACTTTTAAGAATGACTGTACTCTTGACTTTGAATGGGAGAGCAAGGGGCGCTACTATGATAGCATCAACATCACGATTTTTAAAAGACTAAGGAGGCTCGGAACAACATGAGACTTTGCTCCAAGTCTCACCAGGGGCTCTACACATGAACCCAGACCTGAGAACCCTGTTACACACAGAGTTTAGTAAAGGAAAGGTTTTAACAATTCACTGTCGTTTACACTCGCCGCCATTTTCACAGTAAAAAATAGGCGGTCTCTGTACTTTTCTAATATTTTAGAATTAATCTTTCATTTCTTTATTTATATTTGTATTATTTATTCATCTACTTCCTGGGATGGGAACTCTGTTCTGAGTGTTTCTGTAT
This sequence comes from Etheostoma cragini, assembly GCF_013103735.1. Classification (NCBI taxonomy): domain Eukaryota; kingdom Metazoa; phylum Chordata; class Actinopteri; order Perciformes; family Percidae; genus Etheostoma; species Etheostoma cragini. Next base: position 25,495,955 of record NC_048418.1, on the reverse strand, counting down.
GTCTTTGTCTTTTGTGAAAAAAATTCAATAAACAAAGTTTAGAAAAAAGGAACTAGCCAACCTCCGAATGCGCATGAACGGACTCCATATGAGGAAATGTCCTTCTTATATGATGCTCCTTTTTATTACAAGGTCAGTATTATTTTTCACTATTGACAAAACAACACATTATATAAATACATTTCTATGGAACTAAGCTTTAGGAGCTTTCCATCTCTACTCTCGAGATCGATGGCAACCTCAACACCAACAGCTGCAGTGAGTCAACACTGTGACGGCCCCTGGGGGATCCACCGAGGCCAGTATGTGGGAGGGATACCTCACTGGTCTTAACCCTTTTTGTCTTGAGTTGATGGCAGATCTGGTGCACCTGGGAGCTGGGAGCCAATGGGGATAAAGCTCCACCTGGTCACACTCCACTAATATCTTTCCCAATAAACTTTAAAATGTGCTTCAAACATTTACTGTAAGCAGCTTTTTATCACTTAAAGTAAAGTTAAAGGGTACAACATTGTAGTTTATGGCTCTAATCACGCAATCACCTGATGACCATGAGAGGGCAGCAATAAACCATTATAACAAAATTAATGTAAGATATAATTATATACCACTCTTGGCACAATAAATTAGGCCAAGGAAAGATTGTTCCAACCCCAGGAATGTGCATCTTTGTGCAAAGGAAAACTCTGACATGAGATACCCCAAGTAAGAAAATCTTTATTTAGCACTTTTTAAAACACACAGTTAGAAAGTGCTCCACACACACATGAACAAAACATATGAATACAAAATGAAAGTGTGTTGTCAATATACTGTGTTGCAGTGTTAAAGAAATAGTTGATTAAAGATCAATCTATTTTTTCATCTGAACTGATCCAAACTCACCATAGTGTTGCGTAGCTCGTTGAGCTTCATGTGTTTTAAGAATCCTGGCGAAACCAAGCGAGTGATTCAGCCTTGCATCAAGATATCGCACACTGTTTCTGAAAGAGTCATCTTGGATGTGAGAAAGGTCATCTTACCCCGTTGTCATAAAAAAGACAGTTCACATTCCCCACACGAATAAATCACTTCAGTTCTTCTCTGTGTCCTTCATCAGGAGTCGCTGTGTTGCTCTGGGTGCTGGCAGTGTTGGAGCTCTCCCTGTCAGCCTCCATCTGTCAGGTCAGACTGTTAAATCATTCACAGACCGACCCGCTAACTAATCAAGTAAAAAGACATGGCATTAAAGTGCAACAAAGCAGCTGAATTACCTGACTTAGAGTTCAAGTATGTGCCTTTGCTATTTGAACACTGGATTTGTGTCTTTGGTTTTCAATATGAAATGACATCTGGTTTTCCAGAAATGACCTCTGAATGGGTTTCCCCATCACACAACACAAATGGCCTTCCTGTGAGGCCGTTCTCAAGGACCATTCTTACATAATGCTCACGATGCTTCAAAGTCACCTTTGGTAGACTTAACTAAAGTTTTCTGCAGCGGTCAAAACTTTGACCTCACAGTGACTGTCATGTAGTCCCGCTTTGCCAGATCATCCACAGCGCTGCACAAGGGGGTCTGGCTAGTACACATCGGGGATGGGAGGAAAACGTGCTCTGGTTCATCGGAATTTCTTTAAACCAATCATAATTGTCATGGGGGGTGCTAAGCTCCACACAGAGCTGCTGTTAAATAGTCATGGGAGAGAAAACTCAGATTGGACAGATAGTCTAGCTAGCTGTCTGGATTTACCCTGCAGAGATCTGAGGACCAGGTAACCATAGTCCTCAGATTGGACAGATAGTCTAGCTAGCTGTCTGGATTTCATTTCAATTCAATTCAATTCAATTTTATTTATAGTATCAATTCATAACAAGAGTTATCTCAAGACACTTTACAGATAGACCACACTCCATAATTTACAAGGACCCAACAGTTCTAGTAGTCTCCTCCAGAGCAAGCAACAGTGCAACAGTGGCGAGTGGATTTACCCTGCAGAGATCCGAGGACCAGGTTACCATAGTCCTCTGATTGGACAGATAAACACGTCCTAATTTGCTGAGCAAATCCCAAGGTACCACAAGCACTTTCCAGTAGTTTGAATGAAATAAGGAATCTCTATGCAAAAAGACTTGAACAGTCATTTTAATACACGCCCTTTATGATCTGTATTACACTTCCTGTGAACATTAACTGCACTTGTTGTGCAACTGTTCTGTGATGTGATTGCATCTTGTCAACCTGTGAGATTTAGTGGGTCATCCTTGAAGTAAAAAGCTAGCAATATCAATCATTTTGACTGACCGGGCAGTAACGACATATTTTGTCAGCTTCTGGGAGAGGATTTTGGAAAATTAAAAAGTGAGTGAAATTGTTGAGGAAGTATAGAATCATCATCACCTTGTCCACATTTCCATCCAGCGGAGTTTCTGCTGCACTGACACACGCCAAGATTGTGACTGTGTGCGAGTGTGCGTACGTGTGTGTGTGTGTGTGTGTGTGTGTGTGTGTGTGTGTGTGTGTGTGTGTGTGTGTGAACCCTCGGTACAAATGCAAGGTCGTTGTGTTAGTGTTTGGTAGTCTAGGTCTTGTAAATAAGCTTGCGATCTGTGGACTTTGCATTGGGGGGGGCTATCTAAAACAGGGGCCAAACTATAACTATAATTCATAACAATGTGCTAATCTGTTTTAGTCTGTTGGATCATTCAGGAAATGTCATTCCTTAGGATATTTGACTTATAATGTGAAATCAAATAAAGTGTGTGTAATCAAAACATGAATTAAGTAGGAAGAAGTTAAGAAATAGAAAGAATGAAGCCATAAAGAAAGATACAGAAGGAGATAGCTTGGAGGGCTCGAGCTGCGTCTGTCAGCTTCTGTTTGAAAGGTGGCCTGGCTCAGCTAAACGGTTGTAATTTACGAGCTCCGGGTCTCAGGTAGGCTGTATGTTAACAATTGTCTGGCTGTCTGGCCTGGGTGCCAGCCAAACGCTATTCATCACACACTCCTATAGAGAAACCCATTCTCCTGCAGCTGACCTCACTGGACATCTACTAGGCACTAAAGACATCAAAAAGCAGCATGGGTTTCGTGTGTGTGTGTGTGTTTGTGTGTGTGTGCATGTGTGTATGAGGAGAGTTGTCTCAATATGGCTTATTTCTCTTTATAATCTTTCATGTAAGTTGACCTGACTGATTCAGAGCCACATAACAACATAACATAACTTTGTGTCTTCTTTTATGGTACATGCACCGTAAATTACACATTTAATCTCAAATCTTAAATTTGTATTGTCAAAGTTTTTGTATGCAAGACAGCCCTGGGAGAATGTTCTCAGCATGAGAATCAAGCTTCAGTGGATCTAGCTCATCTTCAGTAAAATCTCGGATGCGGAATTCAAAGTCATTGACATTTCCAATTCCCAGTTACTTTTTCTGTTTGGAAATTTTTTTATTTGCCAATCTCCATCAGCTGGGCCATTGTGGCTGTCTACCTAACCGACTGGTACCTATCTATGGAGGGTTTCACCGATGTGACGTTCTGGGCAGTAACCCGAAAGCGCGGCCATTTTGGAGGCACTCGGTGTAAACAACTGAACGAAGTCAGTGGAGCGTTGTGCACTTTGGATACTTTAAGTGAACGTAGCCATGTCTAAACAACAGAAAAGCATCCAAGATGCAAAGGCATACAGTGAGGACTTGGACCACAAGAAAAGGCTCAATGTGTCGAGAAATTACAGTTTATTGGCGCTGCAGATCCCTACGAGTTGGACCTGGTGATTCTTCCTTCAGTTGCATATCATAGTCAACGACCTGCTTTTCTCTCCGACCCCATACACAGCTGCAGACCTTAAATCCTACAAAGGTTAGGAAACCTATAACCAGACGGAGAGGGGATGAGTGAGGGAGACCCAGTACCAAGTTATTAACAACCATTAGTAACTGGTACAGTAGGGGGAAGGGAGGCCCAGAGATGAGGGAGGCAGGCAGGAGAGAGTGAATAAGAGAGTTTATTTAAACAAAAATATAAGTTCCACACCAGCACGGGGATCAGACGGAGAACCAAAAAACAAAGTCCAAAATGCAAAAATCCAGATGGAAGTAAAAAAATCTACACAGAGAAAAAATAATCCAAAAAAACTCTCACAGGGAATAAACAGACCTCAGGGTAGAATCCAAATGCAGGGAAAATAACTGAAACACGGAGAACACACACACCAAACACCAGTACAGACAAGGGGAGCACAGACACTAAACATACTGGGCAATGAGACAACAGACACTAAATACACTGGGCAATGAGACAACAGACACTAATTACACTGGGTAAAGAGATAACAGACATTAAATACACCGGGTAATGAGATAACAGACACTAAACACACTGGGTAATGAAACAACAGACACTAAATACACTGGGTAATGAAACAACAGACACTAAATACACTGGTTAATGAGACAACAGACAATAAATACACAGGGTAATGAGACAACAGACACTAAATACACCAGGTAATGAGATAACAGACAGTAAATACACTGGGTAATGAGATAACAGACACTAAACACACTGGGTAATGAAACAACAGACACTAAATACACTGGGTAATGAAACAACAGACACTAAATACACTGGTTAATGAGACAACAGACAATAAATACACAGGGTAATGAGACAACAGACACTAAATACACCAGGTAATGAGATAACAGACACTAAATACACTGGGCAATGAGACAACAGACACTAATTACACTGGGTAATGAAACAACAGACACTAAATACACTGGGTAATGAAACAACAGACACTAAATACACTGGGTAATGAAACAACAGACACTAAATACACTGGGTAATGAAACAACAGACACTAAATACACTGGGTAATGAGACAACAGACACTAAATACACCAGGTAATGAGACAACAGACACTAAATACACTGGGTAATGAAACAACAGACACTAAATATACTGGGTAAAGAGATAACAGACACTAAATATACTGGGTAAAGAGATAACAGACAGTAAATACACCGGGTCATGAGATAACAGACACTAAATACACTGGGTAAAGAGACAACAGACACTAAATACACTGGGTAAAGAGATAACAGACAGTAAATATACTGGGTAATGAGACAACAGACACTAAATACACTGGGTAATGAAACAACAGACACTAAATACACCAGGTAATGAGATAACAGACACTAAATACACTGGGTAATGAAACAACAGACACTAAATACACTGGGTAAAGAGATAACAGACAGTAAATACACTGGGTAATGAGACAACAGACACTAAATACACTGGGTAATGAGACAACAGACACTAAATACACTGGGTAATGAGACAACAGACACTAAATACACTGGGTAATGAGACAACAGACACTAAATACACTGGGTAATGAAACAACAGACACTAAATACACTGGGTAAAGAGATAACAGACAGTAAATACACTGGGTAATGAGACAACAGACACTAAATACACTGGGTAATGAAACAACAGACACTAAATACACTGGGTAAAGAGATAACGAGAGGCAGGTGACAGCAGGGCTGGGAAACAGGTGGAAAACATTAGGTAATCACAGGAGGAGGAAAACAAAGGAAGTAAAACTAAAGGCAAGACGAGACAGATACCAGACTTCAAAATAAAACAGGAAACAGAACATACAGACACTAAATGGGAGAACAAGACAAGAACAACAAGACAAGACCAAAAATACCAAACAATAAACGCAAGAAACGACAGAACCAGGCTCAGAACTAAACACAGGAAAACAGACTACCACAATAAAATAAGACAAAAACCCCAAACCATAACAATACCGTCTCTAATCAACCTAACCTTAACTGTATGACATCATTGCAATACTCAAAGTATAGCCAAGTGACTCTCAACAGTTTTTTTTCCATTTTTGCTCTCCACACTGTAAACTACCAGGGTGAGTTGAAAACCATAATCTGTAGAAATGGTAATATAAAGTCTATGAACAAACCCTTTTGCACGACTTTAAATACAGTGTAAAAACAAGAGTCCACAGTCTGAATTCTATTTCTTTACTTTTTCAGGTTCCAGAAGTGACCACGAAGCAAGGTCATGGTTAACACGATGCGTTTAATTCATTCAGACTAAGCCATGTCTGTAATTTGTGCATGCATGACATATTATGCCCCTGACAATGTAATAGGTAGCATATTGAAGGTAACGCAATTAACATTCACTTTAATCTGTTTACCACAAACACACACACACACACACTTTCCTTTGTAGCCTAAATGGCTGAGTGGACACATATGAAATTGAAAATGAGATTCAACAACATTGCTTATTTTTGACAACCACATAGCAACAGTAATCATAATTAGCAAGGAACCATGTTCCACTTTCTTCTTAAATATACCAGACCTTTCCTAGTACTCATCCTCTGACGCTGCTTGTCAACAACACACTCGCTTCTGTCGTTGCTTATGTATTTGTCTTGTAGCTTTGGCATTTGTGTTGTGGATTTTGTATTTATGTTGAACCATCTCAAGCTGGCTACTAACAGTCCAGCGCATACTTGGATCTTGAACTAGCGACCCTCCAGTTCTCCATCCAACTCCCTACGGACTGCTGCCACCCACATTTGACCCAGGAATAGGCATTCTGTGCACAGCTTTCATTACTTTACTCTACGTTTACCCTTCCTTTTACGTTCATACAGCATCAGTGTTATGAACAATAGTAGCATTTAGTAGTGTTGTTTGTAAAGATGTAGCACAGAGTCTGTTGTATTATACAAGAAGAACAGCTAACATTATGAAAGGAAGATGTATGTTGTAAAAGAGTCTTTGCATACAGACTTTACTTTTTGCAAGTGTGTGTTAATCTCAAAAGCTCTGAATCCGACACAGCAGTGAGAGGTCGGTCTGAGGCCGTACCGTTGCTCAGTGCTCGGAAATCTCCTGATTTTATTACTTATAGAATAACCATGCACCGTGAAGTGAACTTTAGCTCACTTGGAGGTAAACCGTGCCCCCCAGACCAAAGGCAGGTCTCAAAGCAACCATGAAGTCATCAGTTTCCTGATTAGTGGCAATCATCAGCTTCTGATATATTAATTATAATTCATTACAGTTATATAGCGCTTCCTCATAGACACTCAAAGCACTCCGGGGGGGGGGGACGCCACTCTAACACCTCCAATGTGTAGCACCCACCTGGGTGATTCACGGCCGCCTCATTTTAGTGGTGGGGAAAGTACCAGGAGAAAACCCACGCACACACGGAGAGAACATGCAAACTCCACGCAGCGAGGCCCAGGACCCCCAGGGTTAGGGTCTACTTTGCTGTGAGGCCACAGTGCTTAGCATTGGGCCACCGTGCTTCAGACACCCTGGTTGGCTTTTCTCAACAATACAGTGTGTAAAGAAGAAATTGTCTTTTCCTCACATGGACAACTATAGCTCTCGTTTTAACCCTACAGATACCCCCGGGTACTTCTCCTTCAGACGTTTCAGTCCACTCATGGTAGAGCTAGAGCGGGCTCTAGAGACCGCAGATGTGGTGAAGGTTCATGGCCAGATCAAAAGCGTGCACTGGCCGTTGTTCCAAATAGAGACAAATAGAAAGAATCCTAGAGGTGCTGTTGTGTGGTTGGCGTTGAACCGGTTAGTGTCCTACTAGCTTTGTGTTTTGGCTTTTGTCCATTCACTCCTGAGGACTGGTTGTTAATTACAGCATAACTGCAATTACAAAAGGTCACAGCGGATCAGCCACTGGAGCTCTGGTTGAGAGAAGAAGACTACTTTCAGTCAGCAGGTCAATAAAACTGTCTCTGATAAAGTACCAGAGGATCTATGGGGTCAGTGTCACTGGATGTGCTCCGAGTTCACAAAGACGAGTTACAGCTGTCACATGCTGAGAAGTTAGTCTCGCATTGCCAGACCTCTCTCCACAGCGCTATGTGAGCAATGGACCATGGTCTGGCTGCAGCGCCTATCTATCTGGGACAGGGGACTTACTTCTAGCACTGTGGAGGAAGATTATGGTGGATTTTCATCAAATTGATACATATGATATTTGACATTTCAATGCTCTTGACGGTCTCTGTCACTTCAACAGGTTTCATTTGAATTAGTGCATGTGGTAAAACTGCATTAAAACAAACATATTCCTGAAATTGTTGGCAAGAAATACAGCAAAACCAAAAAATCTTTTCCAAACTAGGATCCAAGTTGAGACAGAACAGCCACAATTAGGAAGTTATAATTACGTTGACAGTCACTTCCTCTAATTGCTAACCAGAAACAACACAACTTCCAACTTGTGCCAAACATCAGGGACATTTGTACTTTCCTTGATTTTGTTTAGAATCTGGCAGCTCATTCGCCCTGACCACTTCACATAGTGTTTATTCAGCTAACCAACCCTGACTGAAAACCCAAACCGAGCAAAAAGCTTCTGCCAGCCTGCAATCTTCAACATCTCATGTGGTTTCAGCTGCATGGTTAGCTTCAGGCTAACTGGGCATGCTAAACTACAGAAGGCGCAAGAAATGAGCGTGTGCCTGCGAGCACTTATAATTAGAAAATCTTCCACTCGCTTGCAATTACAAGGCCCTCCGCAGAGTGTTATTAAAGACTCATTTTGTCTGCTTGTGCCCCTGAAAATTGCTCCCATGCAGTGTTTGTTTGCCTGTGCTACATGGCTGGCGTGGGCAGCACAGTTTGCCACCGCCAGCAAGTGAAAACGCGCTCGTTGAAGTTTTAACCTGAGGATTTCTTTAGCACGGAGGGAAAGGGGTCACCAAGAGTACAGTGGCTCACAGAAAATGAAGCATGGTTACATTGTGTGTACACATATACTCATGGAGGCAATTCTTCTCTTTCAATTGTCGACCACAACACATTCGCTGGTTAAACTAGTTGTTTCCTTTCTTCCACCGCAGGCATTGCTGAAACAAATCAAACCTATATTATTCTCAGGTGAATTCAAAATGCAATCATATTCCTGTTTTTTGTCCCTCACCTTGGTCCCGGGGCCGTGTAAAAACAAATCCATGTTGAGTAATTGTACACAAAATGATTTCAGCGGTTAGGACTGACCTTGTCCTTGTCCAGGGAAAGTAAGAATCCCGTCTTTCTGTCTCGCTCCCCTGTGGTCCAGAGTTTATGGGAAAGATTGGGGTGTAGACACAAATACATTTTCTTTGAGATACCAGTATTGCACCTTTTTAACAGTGGAGACATATGTTCCACAATTGAACCAAAAGTATTTCTTATGGGTCCTACCCTTTTAACAGAGCTATTACTAGAACAAAAGTTCTATCTATCTAAAATGTATGTCACCCATACTCCTTCCTAGTTGTGTTGAAGATGACCACTGATGGTTATTAAATAGTACTGAATTCCTCAGTTTTTTAAGTATTGAAAGTTGGAAAAATGGTTTCAAAAGTTTGAAGTGGAGGCTTTAAGAACTAATTCTTGAATCATATCTGTGTGCCATTGAACATTTTGGTTTTTATATTCAATTTGTCTTAAGTAAAATTGAAATAACTCCCTCTCAGAACATATTGAATTACCTCAGAAGAAATATGGTATCATTTATCACCAAGTTTAGTGTTGCACAGCAAGAACTATTGCTGGTTACACATCTCTGGTTTATCTACTGGGATAGGAGACAAAACAACCCTCTGGGTCATTTATCTTTCTTTAAACCAATCACAGTCATCTGGGCGGCGCGTACCCTCTGATGCAGCGCTGGTGCCCTTGAAAAATCGCAAAACAGATAGCAGAGAAGGGACACGTCGGATTTAAATGGACTGTATTAACAGTATAAAGTTCTTTTCTAGTCTCAACGACTAATCAAAGGACTTTTACAGAGTACACACTAGTAGAACCATTCACCATTGACACACACTCACACACCGGCGCCGAGGCTGGTGTACAAGGTGCCACCTGCACCGCCCCGTCAGGCCTTGTCCCAGCCAGTCTGCCAAATAAAAAAAAAAACATCCTATTATTAGATCCCGAGAGTTTATGTTTTGTACTTCGTGCAGGTGGCCCATCCAGATTCAACAACAGATAACGTCCTGTGTCAGTGTCTACACAGTGAAAGCAGCATGTTTCTCCCCAGCACTGCTCTGGGCTCTGCATTTAGGCAGCGCTCCCAGAACTGTAGGACTACACAGTCAATGAAGTGCTACGTGTCATTTGAAAGAAAATAGATTTGAAGCCTGACAAGAAGCTTCAGGTTGGGCTAGCAGGCGTAAAACATGACCCGTCTGATCCGTTGTAGTACACAAGAAAGAAACACAACCATCTCCAATGACGACTGCCACAATTTGCATCTGCAGAAATGAAAACACATTTTTATGTTTGCAACATAGCAACGTGATAACCAATGCATGTTCTGCTGTGGGCCCTTAGCTCATAAATCTGTCACTTTTTTTAGCCAGCTTTTTGCAAAGCCTCAATCTGACCCGCGGAGCAGCCCGGTGCTGTGACATTTATACACCCTGTGTGCTTGTCAGCAGTCACAGCTTAATCCAGGGAGGTGATAATGGAGCCTCCAGCTCTCGGCCTGTGAAAGGAATCACCATAAAGTGCTTCCCCATGGAGCCCAGAAAATTCATGGGTACAGATCCTATCATTTCCCCTCCTGTTTAATGTCTTCAGCAGAGCAATCTGTCTGTCATTAACTCACGCACACTTGTTTTCAGTGGAATAAATCTGGACTTCAGACATCAGAAAGGGTGTAGTGTTACCCAAAAAAGGGGCTCTCTTGCAGCATAGGTGAAAGAGAAATTCATTTCACTGGGCTATAAGTGTTCATGATGTGGCATTAGAGCAAATTTTCATTTTCTGATTTCAATTATGGATAACAACCTGTGTGTAAATTCTGCAAAATCCTACACAGAACTTTTTAGAATGAATCTACCCACCAGAGGGTGCTGTGTGACAACACAATGCAACCTACAGAAAGGAGGCCTACATGCTGTTTGTCTTTCCTATTTTTCCTATAGTTGTTTCTGCATCACATAGAAGAGAGTCCTGTCCTTGTTGTATTTGTTATTGGTTCATGATACTGATTTCCAGTCGATGCAGATGTCCCTCCCGCGCTTGATCTCCTACAAGCCACAATGTAAGTTAATAGGACAACTGTCCAGCTTGTATTACCTTCACAAAAGTTCTGATTTTCCCCTGACAGACTCAGATTATTCTTCTAAGTGTCTGACGACATTATGGAAAGGATCCCTTCAGAGATAGACCTTTGAAACATCTTTAAGACCAGTTACAGCTCTGAAGTTGATAGCGCCAAACCCACCAGACTCCATTTTAAAAAACAATTCTTTTATAGCGTGTATAGAGCCAGTGTATTTTTAAATGTGAATCAGTAAACTATGTTTTAATTTCAACCAAAACTAGAATTGTGGTGGTTGCAAAAGTGGAAAGATGACCAAAAACTGCTTTTCATAGTTTTATTTAGTTTCTGTTGACTTGAAACAAAGTATGTTGTACAATGCTAAAATGACTGTTTATTTACATGGAGTCTGGTGGGTTTAGCGAACGCAGTTTGACGGATGTTTTATGTTATAAAAAAGGATCTTAATAAATCCTTTCCATAATATTGTCAGGCACTTAAAATATTAATCTGAGCCTGTCAGTGGAAAACAAGCACTTTTGTGACTACAGAAAAGATATATGGAGAAGAAAGGGTCATTAAAGATGTTAATGTGCATTTTAATTGCTAAGTAATTGCTATTTTTTTTACCCTTTAAAAAAGCAGTTGAAGACTTTGCTATTCAAATTATTTGGTTAACCAAGGATTTTATATACCTGTTTGCCTTTGTATTCTTATATCTTTCTTTCCTATATTTTGCTTTATTGTAAAACACCTTGTAATTTTTATCTGTGAAAACTGCTATATAAATAAACTTACCTACTTATACCTTGTGTATCTTTGACAATAAAAAATAGAAGTAATTATCTGTAATCTCAAAAGTTCACACACAAATGAAAAACCTTAAAGAAGTATTGAGTGATAAATGACCTTAACAAATGTCTACTGCATTAATTCATTAAATCTCCTTCAAAAGCTCTACAATCTATGGCAAAATACTGGAACAGCTTCAATGTTTCTTAACATTTCATCATTAGAGATTTCTCTTTGTTTCTGGGAATAAAATACTAAAATATGAAATACGCTGGCAGCTTAAAAACAGATGCCAAGGGTGAACATGGCCTAACCCATCTTTCTCTCAATTCTCCTCCCTTTTGTAACTACTCCTCTATTTCCTCTCAATCTGTCTGCAGGGGAGACACATTAGTTCATGAAAGCCTCCACAAAGTTCAGAAGAGAAAAGGAATCCCGCTATGTGGTGGTTCAGTATGAGGTATTATTTGCCCCAGTCACAAGCATTCAGGACTTCCCAGGTGAGACAAACCAATCAGCCTGGAGCCACGGGAGCAGGTTTGAAACCCATCACATCAGCAAGGGACTCTGGGAATAAGCTCCCCGGGAGTACAGGGAGATTTAAGGTGGGATGGAGGTTTTAGGATGGATTTGGTCTTGCTTGACTCAGCAGACCCTGCCTTGTGTTGGGTCTAAATGGGAAGGCAGCTCCCCGTAGGGTAAATGAAACATGGTACATTTCATTTTGGAAGAAAGCACCAAAAGTAGATTGGAAATATCTATATCCCAGGGAAATACAGCTTAATGTAAATCTAGCCATACATACTAGGAGTATCAGTGTGAAGCTTGGTAGCATGACAATCAGGTTTGACGAAATGAGAGCTCAGAATGATATGCCTTCAAAATGGTTTGGGGTAATTACACTGAATCAAATTATAGACACATCTAAAATTGGTATTGTGTACTGTGTCACGGATGCGATACAAGGCAGTTACCCTTTTTAAAGTGACTGCTCCTTTTTATTTCCCCACCGGAAACGACAACATCTTATTTCCTAAGGAAATAAATTAAAAGTTAAAGCAAATAAAGAGTTACATTTGGTGTTCAGAAAAAGAAGATGCTGCTTTAAATCCTGCAGGAGACCCTCATTACATTCTGAAACACATTTCTAAGCAACCCCATACACCCTTCTTCTAACTGTTGCTATAGTTGGTACTTCCAGTCCAACCAAAGGAAGCATTTTGTGTGGGAGAGCGGGGATAGTTGGAATATTTTTTGACATTTGGAGCTCTTTTTAGCCCGTGGGTTCACAGTGTGATTCCAACTGATGACATGTGTCTGCTAAAACACAGTTGAGCTGTTATCTCTGCAAACCAAACACAAAGGGCACGGTTTACTCTCAAACCCACATACTCCAGGGTAATTGTACCATAAATAAATATGTAAATATGAGTTTTTGTCTTTCTAAAAGGTGCAGAACATGTTAAGAGTGAAGCCGGTGAGTCCACACGTGTGTTACAACTGACCCGTGTTACTTCTGACCCGTGTTACAACAATCCCCGGTCTCCCCTGAATGACACATGAAGGAAAGCAAGGACAGGTGCAGAGGAACAAACACCTGCCTGTTGTGTCTCCATCATGGCAGGTCCTCCTTCAGTGACAGCTGGAGATCAGGTGAACTGTGAACACCCAATTGTTCATTAATCACCTTGTTCCAGAGCAATCAGTTATCCATTTAGCCCTGCGGCAAGACTACGCCCCTTAGTGTCGCTAAAACCTGTAATTACAGCCCACATCACCTGTACAGTACATGACCGGTTTGAATGTGTAGGGATTTAATCGGCTCAGCCCAGTGGGAACTTACATGATAAAACCATCTGCTTTGGTAAACTGTGCTATCTCTGTGCCTTGTTTAGTGGGATATTTTACAATGGTGCAACAATCCCATTTTTATGCAATTTCTGTGTATTAATCCACATGAGTAATAACGACATAATGAACTGTGTTCCCAGTCTTCCGGAACAGCATTCTACCAAGATCTAGACTGTAGAATCCCAGCTGCACCTTGATTCACATGTCAAGTCCATCCCATTATCTCAAGATAGGCCACATCACCTTAACAGTTGAACAGATCAGGGACTACTTTTTAGCAGTATTGTAACACATTTTGTGAATAGTGAGTATTTACAGCAGCAGGATGGTGTATTAATGACACACAAAACTAGTGCTGATGGCAAAGAAGGAACCTGATAATAGTAACATAAAGGAGTTCTATGGCACAGGGGGGTAAGAAACCTCTGCCTCTCTCCACACAGGCAATCCATTCTTGGTTAATGCTTTTGTGTGATTATGTGATTCATATTGATATTCTATAAATAACATACCACTTTGTAATGCAATGTCACTGTATGCTACAGCTTTTGTAAAATAAATAAATGTTTCTGTGCAGGAATCCTCACATGTAACTACCACAGCCACAATGAATTCCTCTTCCTGACATGTGCTGCTGTTTTTGGCCCCGACATGCTGCATGTGAAGTGTCCAGCTGACAGTGGACAGCGGACAGAGACAGGCCCGGCTGAGTAGGTCCCCGGCGGCGCCACCACGCTCAGAGATGGACCCCGGCGTCACGCTGCATTTGTTGAAGGAGGTTTGGATTTGGCAGCCGGTCAGGGCAGCAACAAGACCGCTGGCACTGGACTCTGGACTGGCAAACCACAACCCTGCCAGCATCGGCCCAGGCCTTCATTCAGTTAATTATTACCCTGGCACCGCTGTCGCCGTGCCAACAGGCCAAGAGACATATTAGGTCTCTCTAATAGACTGTTTATGGAGATGGCAGTGAGTGATAACATCCTGCACTCATCTGGTTATATAACTGATTTGGCATGTAAAGGCAGTATGACAATCAACACTCCCAAATGATCCACACTTAGTAATATATGGCAAAAAGATGTGGCAGTCCAAGCCGTACTATGCTTTCCGAGCTTTCTGCTTCTTTTTGGCCGGCTCAGCCATGACGACAGTGTGGAAAACTCCATCGCCACCTTGTTATCCGGTTCCTGAGTGGGCGTTTGTGTGCAGTGCCGTGAAGCAGTTTGTTTCACGGCGAGACCTGATATCATGTGATATCTGAGGCGGTTCGCTCGCCGACCCAAAGTATTAAGGGTTGGTTTCCCGCTCTCAGGCGCTAGGTAGCGAGACAACCACCATTCAACTCGGAAAAAAGTCATTCAACCATTCCAATGACTCCTGAGCTGATCAGTTAAGGTATATTAAGCTAAAACTGCATAGTTCCTCTTTAAGAAGTTGTTATAGCAAACACCATAGTAACAACTTTAATAAAGCGCATTATATGAAACCCAAGGACTTGTTAAAAAAGTACATGGAGACAAGGGGAAATGAAATAGGAGGCCAACACAAGCATGGACCACTAGGAAGAGGAAAAATAGAAGGGGCATAATTTAATGTTGGCTTCTGACGTACAACCACATCCCGCACTAAAACATTATTTTATGAATGAAATAGACGTTCAGGGATGGTTTTCAATCGTTTACACTCCTGTAATTGTCTCCGTCTGTTAAAAGCCCGACCGAGTGTGACACGGTGTCTTTCCCTTTCCATTTTAGCTTTTAGTTGTTCTTGGTTGGTTTCCCTTCTTTTCTGTGATGGTGCTGCCCCAGAATCAGCCAGAACTAAGCAGATAACTTTAGAATACTATGAGGACAGTAGGAAAGAAATCTCTGCTTCCTTTGACCTGGCTGGGTACTCAAACACAAGCTTTCCCGGTGTTACAAAAACATCTGTGACCCATCAGAATGTGTTACTGTGGCATCATCTACCTGCCGCAAATCCAATTCATTCTGTGACACTGTCCCTCCCCGATGTGAGTCGAGTGCAGATATTAGTTGTCCATGCGTCACTTTGCGACAAGTAGCATACAAGATGCTAACCAGAGACTTCTGTAATGTCAACACATGAAGATGGACCTACTTAACCAAGTTGGTTCACTGCTGGCTACATGGCATCACACACAACAAAGGCTGTCAGTTGAATGGTGTTTTGAGCTAACGTTAGCAATCCAACAACCACCGATAGCTACAACGTTTTTGAAATGATTTCCATCGTCTGTTATAGTTTGTGATGCGAAAAGTTTAGTATTTCATGGATTTCCCTAATTTCAATATAACTCACATCAGGGAGTGACAGACACATTTATAAACTATTCAGTTTTAGCAAATATTCTTTTGACTTTTAAGTGAAGTTTCTTTACTTACTAACAGCCCTACCCGGTAGACATTGGAGCTCTCTGGAGCTCCCCTGAGACCACATTGTTACAGGTTGTTAATTTGGACTATTTAGTCTGAAGTAAGCTTGCTGTGATTAATGGTTCTACCAAACAACTTTTATGGCCTAAAAAAGCTTTTATGAAACTCTCGCTTCCATCACACTCCTTAGCTTCCTTTGCTTTAAAGGAAGAAGAGGAAAGTGTTGCTCTAAGTGTGCTGTTCCACTGTCCTGGACTGGAGATGGTTGGCCGAGTTAACAGATGCATCTCCGGATGGCAGGAGACACTTCAGATGAACCGGACTTGGTGTTGTTCCTGCCCATCATGCGTTGCTAAAGATACACAGCCAGAAGCCTGTCTTATGTCCTCCTCGATGAGTTCCTGCTTTAGGAACGGCAGGGCAACATGGAGGAAGTGCCTGGTTGTGTTTACATACCCAGGTGACAAATGGGCAAGGGAAGGTCCATAGGAATGAAGAGGGTGAAACGAGTCCTCCTCTGCCAGTGACTGAACGCTGCTTGAGGAAGCCAGAGGGCGGATGCAGGGGATTACATGGATCTACAGTACTTTCAATAACTGCAACATCCCCAGTTTCCACAACAGGTTCTTCATTTCCTTCAGACCTGAGTCAGAACAGTAGACAATTAATGTTATTAAAGGGCCAGACCAGTTTTTTCCTTTTAATTTACTACAAAAAACATCACTTGATTTAACAGCTAAGCATTTGGTCATGCAAGTGTAGGTTACATAGTTTGGTTTGGTTACTTGCTACAGATCACCTGTCGGTTAGTGTGAATAATTATGCTGTCTACTTGCATCGGCTGTCTATCAAGTAAATCAGCGGTCCATTTGGTAAAATTAAATGAAATACATAGAAGAGATAGCAGCAGCACACAGTGGACAGGTCACAAGCCACTCTGCCTCTGGGTAGAAGCTGTACTTCAGCCTTGTGGTCCTAGCATTGAGGCTGCCCCGCCTCTTGCCGGCAATGCAAGACTTTTAGTCATTTGACATAAACTGGTGAAACAGCCCTTTATCTTGGTGTAATTCAATATGAGAGCACAAACAGTGTCATCTTACTGCTTCCTTACAGCTGAATGTACAGTGCTGACAGTCATGCATTTACTGCTAATCAAATCACTCCAAGTGAATCAATGATGCCGGGAGAAGGTCAAAGGGGAATTCTTCTGCCACATAGATGGCCCACACAGGCAGCCCTGCTCTCTCTCTCTCTCTCTCACACACACACACACACACACACACACACACTCACACAATCAGTGTACACTGAGCAACAAATATCTGCACACACATTTCTTGAGCAGCAGCAGCTGCTCCAGGGATGTGGTGTGTGTATGTGTGTGTCCACATTTCTCCCATTTCCCAATATTAACACAGAGCTGGGATGTCCATCTGTTAATAATGCACTCAGCAAATGAGAGATAGCCACCGTATCCAATACGCAGGAAATGTGAACAGCTGCCGTGTGCTGAAAAGGTGCTTTCACCACGCAGACGTGTCGGGGGGCTACTCCTTCCTCTCAGCCTGTTCTCGTAATATTAGGCCGTCTGTTGCTGTGACCGAACACACACTGAGCAACACATGCAGGAATCCGGGCGCATGCTGACATATGGAACATGCAAAAACAGCCATGTATAGATTAGAAGATCAAGTTCTCTCCATATCTTTAACACCATGATCTCATACAAAGCTGCATATTTAGAGATAATACCCCACACCTGTGGTTACTCTCAGTTTTACCACAGAGTAAGATCCTTAGATGCATGAAGCTGCTCCCATCTCACTCAAATTAAGAAATTCACTTATTTTCTCATCATCCTCCATCAAAACTTGAAGGTGTTGATCCTCACTCTGACTGCATCACACTTAGCAGTAAACTGCTTCAGTACTCATCTATGGTTACAGTCCAAAGACGTCAAAAAGGATAACAGAGATGCCAACACACTCTGAAAGCCCCTGCTGGGAATGTGTTGACATCCGGTCCGTGGGTCAGGTGACAGGTGACACCCCTGCTGTTCACGTCAACGTCATAAGATACCAACTGAGGGGTGTTTGGGGAGAGAGTTTCTTGAAATGAAATATAAACAATGTTAAAGAAAGAGATTGGTCATTTTATGCTGTGTGATGCTAATATCCAGAGGTGGAAAGAGTACAAAAATATTTTAAAAATTACATTAACTTAACTGATCTAAATTGCAGGTATTCAAATCTACAGGGTACAAGTTAAAGGCAAGGAAGACATCATTTTTTATATTTATACTTACTTAATATTGTATTTAATATCTTATTTATATTCATTATACTCATTTAATTACTTTGCAGTCTTTTGGGATTTGATAAGGGCACAAAGGTATGTTTTCTATTTTAGTTTGACAGATAGACTTGTTTCTATTTACATGTTTTACTCAGTAAAAGATGTGGTTTAAAATGTAGCATAGGATGAGCTAAGCCGGGTAGCATCATCACGAGCCAAAACATTAAGAGATTGTTGTAGCAACCAACGTGATAATAACTTAGATTATGTAATATAGGGCATTATATAAAACCAAAGGATGTTTTGTACAAGTACAATAAAATAGTTAGCCAACACAAACAAGGACTAAAGGTTTTCAAAAGCTTCCTCAATGGAAGGAGGATGTAATTTAATATTGTTCACCGACGTACAACCACATCGCACATTGTAAGTCATTTTATGAATGAGATAGACATATTTCATACCTAAGGGGCAATTCAAGGTGGGTTTGGAATCATCTCCATCTGTCAACGGCCCGACTGAAATTCAACCGCGTTTTTGCTCCTCGTCTGTGGCGGATGCGCCCAGCTGGTACAGCGGTTGCCTACCAATCAGAGGGTTGGTAGTTCAATCCCTGGTCCTGCAGTCCCATGTCGAAGTGTCCTTGGGCAAGACACTGAACTCCGAGTTTCCCCCGATGCGGCCCCATTGGAGTGGAAATGTGTGTGAGTGTGTGTCTGATGAGCAGGTGGCACCTTGTAGCAGCCTCTGCCACGGTGTGTGAACGTGTGTGAATAGCGAATGGTTCTTGTACTATGTTAAAGTACTTTGAGTAGTCATTGAGACTAGAAAAGCGCTGTATAAGAACAGTCCATTTACATTTCATTTTCCCTTTAAGTTGTTCTTTGTTTATTTTCCTTCTTTCCTGTGATGGCCGTGCCCCAGTACCAGCCACAACTACAGCAGATAACTTTAGAATCCAATCAGGACTAGGTAAAGAAATCTCTGCTACCTTTGACCTGGCTGGGTACTCCAACCCAAGCTTTTCCTGTGACCCATCAGAATGTGTTACTGTAACATTGTCTTCCTACAAATCAAATTCGTTCTGTGACTAAAATAACATTTACACAATTACAATTACAAACCCAATTACGTCTGATATCTTTCACCTGGCTGGACATGCTAACACGGGCTTGTGACCTGTGTCCCAAACCTGGGACCCATCAGAATGTCCGGTTCTCTGTTAGTCTCGTTTGCTGTTACAGGTCATTTATGATCATTACATGAAAAATGACAGAGTTACATTAAACAGTTAAATATAGTCACTTTAGGCAAAAGTACAGATTTTAAAAAATATTTCAAAACGTGAAAGTACAGAAAAAACTACTCTATCCAGTAAGTCATGCGTTAACTTCAACCTCCACCTCACTCGGGAAGCGCTCCATCCAGAAAAAAAGCTTGGCCTGATAAACATTACGTTTTCTTCTTCTCTCAAACATGTTGTGTGCCTTGGTATTTACGCATCACAAGGGCGCCCAGGTTGGTACACACCGGTCGGCTGTGTGCAGTTTACTGACGGCCAGGATTTCCCAAACCTACTTACTTAAATACAAACACACGCCTTCACCAATGTGAAAGGCCAGCATAAATTCTACATCTGATCTCATAGTCTAGTAGACACAGTAGACAAACACGCACGCACACACACACACACACACACACAAACACACACACACACACACACACATTCCACAGTTGTAGTGCGTACAGCAGAACTTCCTCTCTCACTGTTGACTCACAGTAAAATCCACAGCTGCCATTTGTTCTGATGAATAAGCCCACTCAGGCTTTACCACAGTAGGTTGCGTTTACTCACTTTGAGTCAAGCTAAATAATCTTGAGTGTTTGGACCTTCACAAGCAGAACATTTACCCGTCCTCTCCTTCGTCCTTTCTTCTCCAGCAGCAAAGAGATTGATGGTTGTTTGCTTTGTGGTCACACATCAGCCGGATCTGTCAGCGCCAGGGATGATGAACTAATCTCTTCAGCCTCCTTCTCTGGGCTTTCCCCTCTATGTGTGTCTAAGTGTGTGTGTGTGTGTGTGTATATGTGCGTACATGTGCATTGGAGGTAACTTTGCATGTTTCGGTGTCATGTGACAGCAGGTTATGTCTTCTGCCAGCATGTCCTGTCTCTGTGCATTTATCAGAGTTATCTTAATCTTTATGTGTGTGTTTGAAAATGTGTATGTGTGTGTGTGTGTGTGTCTTTCCCGGCCATCATACGCCACGTAGATCTTCAGCCCATTACCTCCCACTGACCTTGCCACCCTTACAGTAACCCTGCCCTGCAGTGAATGAGCCAGCAGCCTTTGCCCAATGTTTGCGGTGAACCTCAGGAAGGAAGTGATACTAGAGTTGGGTTTGCTGAACACGTGTCTTCATCAGGTCTTATAAGCTCTGACCGTGTGTGTGTGTGTGTGTGTGTGTGTGTGTGTCCAGCCATTTGTGGTGGAGTGTTTCCTGAATGCGTGAATGCTCGTCTTGTGTACATGGCTTTCCTGCACATGTGTGTGTGTGTGTGTGTGTAAATACATATGTGTCGTGTAGGAATTTGCGGTTTAGTGTTTCCTGTACATGTGAAAATGCGTGTTATGTGTTACATCCATGTGTGTACACAGCTCTGTGTGTGTATGTTAGCCTCTAGTGCCCCCGCTGATCCCCCTTAGCTTCCTGAATCAAACAGCCCACTGGATTCCTCACATAAATCTGCCGAGTGCGTCCCAGAGTGCACCTACATATAAAATGGTAGTTTCTTGTGTTCAAGAGGAGATTTGATGGAGTTAAGAGATGCAGAAGTCACACACAGGAAGAGGAACAGAGACAGGAAAGGGAGGGGGGTGACATATAGGGATGCATTCATACACTCGCTGACTTGTGGAATTTTTGGCGGAGGGGAATTTAGCAAACTGGAGATTCAGAGGGAGTGTACGTCTCCTGTGAGTGTGTATGTATGTGTCAGTAATCAATAGAGGTCTGCACAGAGACAAATACCTTCATCCTGTAGTAGTGCTGCTTACTGACAGTGAGGTGGCCATGCTTTATTCTGCTGGGCTTTGAGATGAACTGAGATTCTTCAAGTCAAGTAAAGTAAAGTTATTATTTAGTAAAGGGTATCAGTTAAATGAAGACCTTAGTGGTCCCCTAATAATGCATCTGAAGTCTCTTTAATATGAACCTTAGTGGTCCCTAATACTGTATCTGAAGTCTCTTTATATAGACCTTAGTGGTCCCCTAATACTGTATCTGAAGT
>NC_048418.1:25469399-25474110 GCF_013103735.1 Etheostoma cragini | reverse complement strand
TTATATAGACCTTAGTGGTCCCCTAATACTGTATCTGAAGTCTCTTTTATATAGACCTTAGTGGTCCCTAATACTATACCTGAAGTCTCTTTCCCAGAATTCAGCCTTGGTCCAGAATTCCCGCCACAAGATCCAGTCCCACAATGAGCTTTCCTTGGGATGGGCCAATTCTGAATCTGTAGCTTTAAATGCAATTATGGACGAGAGAGGGGGGGCAAGGTGGAGGCTGGGGGTGTGGCCTTGACCAACTGCCACTTTGCCCGTTTGATAGCCATGATGTCTCTCTCTCATGGGGGGCCAAATTCTCTGCGCGGGCAAAGCAGATAAAGGGGAGGTAACCTATGCCCCTCATGACCTCATAAGGAGCAGGATTCCAGCTGAGCCCATCTGAGCTTTCAGTTTCTCAAAGGCAGAGCAGGATACCCAGGGCTCGGTTTGCACCGATCTCCATTTCTAGCCACTGGTGGACCATAGGCAGGCTGGGGGAATTATATTAATGTTAGAACCTCATAAAGGGAAATAATCATGCCATGGGACCTTTAAATATTAAAAATAAGATTACCAATATTAAAGAATAGTCCCTTGCAATTTTAGGAAGGCAACTGAAAATTAGTAATTAGTTATATGTACTTATTTGAAAAGTAATTTAATTCATTTGCCAATAACTGCAGATCAAAAGTAATTAGTTGGTAGGGAAAGTAATGTTCAAGGTACTTTTATATCTGCTGTTTGAATGGAAATATGAGAAGTACTGAAGACTGAATCACAATAACCATCATTTTTACACCTGTTTATTTCAATCAAGAGGACAACAGGCCTTCAAATCAAGCCGTTGTGCAAAAGTCCCTTTAATACTTGAAACGAAATAACAACTGACTCAGTCATTTAATAGTGTTCATTTAGAGACATGTTGTAAACCCTCAAATGTTCTTTTTAGCTCAAACTGCATTTAGCATATTATCTGTCTAAATAGCTGGAAAACGTCTTCCTGCACACTTGCCCCGAGCCTCCATTTGTCACTGGTATTTTTCTTATTAGTAGCCTGAAGCAACTGACTCGACAGTTGACAGAGTACGCATTTTATCTACAACATACCTGGCAACGCGTTTATTGAGCTCTGGCTGGCTCGTCGGCTGCACTGCAGTCTGGGTAAGATCTAGCTAGTGTCGTTTGTATGAAGTGGCGCCTTCAGCATCCGTGGGGCGGGGTCTTTCGCTACTAGCTTTGTCAAAGCATGTTGCTTCAACAGGTGCTTCATAAGACTTGAATTGCTACTCTTATATGTGGATAGGTTCTTTACACCTGCCCATAACAGCACATTAGATTAGATTAGATTAGATTAGATTAGATTAGATTAGATTAGATTAGATTAGATTAGATAATACTTTATTCATCCCACAGCGGGGAAATTCTCTTGGTACAGCACTATTCTCTACAATAAAAGCAAAAAACAAGTAAACTCACAAGAAAAACAGGCAAAGGATGGACAATGAGCAGAAGGTAGACTGAAGTAAAGTGGCGTCAAATAAAGGGATTGTAAAGTAAAGTCTGGTTGCCAGCACGTTAAAATTAAATTGAATATGTAATTAAATTAAAGTGCTGTGTTAAAGTAGGTAACCTTTATATAAGTTATATTCACCTGTTACCATAAATAATATTGAAGAAGTAAGTACTTATTATGGAAAAATATAAATACAGCCACCATCTTCTGAACCCAGTCATACGGAGAAATCCAGAGAGTTGTGTGGGGCGGATCTTGAAGGTGCCCTGCCACAGAGGACCGATTTTACTTGGATGTTTTGGTGAATGTGAAGATGAACTGCTTCCTCCTCTGTCAGCTCCAGCCACCGGAAAGAAACAACACGACAGCATGACAGCACAAAGACTCACAGCTTCTTCGCCACCACCGTCAACCCGTCTCCTTTCTCAAAGCGCCATCTGATATAAGGTTCAAGAAGACCAATAGCACACAAAGCATACTGGACCACATGAAGACAGATCCAGCGCCCCGACAGTAGCCTGCTTGTCTTCCTCTGTGTTTACATGCTGGCTTCCTGTGTCTCAGTTAATCAGTGGGATCTGGGTGTCTGCCTGGCTGAGCGCTGGATAGAAGGAACAGACTAATCTCCTGCAGGAGAGAGCCTGTGTGTTACTCATAATCACAGTCGTGCAGTAACAAACTTCCATCTACCTAAATTATACAAAGGGCCAGACTAGCTGCTCATATCCTAACCCTAACCCTAACCCTAGTGAGAG
Source organism: Etheostoma cragini (assembly GCF_013103735.1). Lineage (NCBI taxonomy): Eukaryota > Metazoa > Chordata > Actinopteri > Perciformes > Percidae > Etheostoma > Etheostoma cragini. Next base: position 25,471,854 of record NC_048418.1, on the reverse strand, counting down.
GCGACATGACTGCACGTCGGAAGAATGTCTAACCGTTCACATTTCTCCCAAAAAATGATCTTTGAGTCATAAAGTTTCTTGCACATTTTATTATTATTATTATTATTTGGCATTACTTTTACACAGTGGTGAAACTAAGGACATTTACTCTACTCATTATACTTCATTACAAATGTTGACGTACTTGTACTTTTCTTGAGTCTCTTCTTTTTGTACTTTTTACTCCTTTACATTCATCTGACAGCTTTAGTTACTAGATACTTTAGTTACTAGTTACTTTCTACATTCAGATTCCTGCACAATAAACTACACATGTAGATTACAAAATCTGATGTTTTTCATAAAGTAACCTAGCAACAATATAACGACCTCCAGCTGAGATGATGAGACCATTAAACACACAGCTGGTTCGATCTTTTATACTTTCCACAACAGGAGGATTCTTCTGTATTGAGTACTTGTACTTTTAATACTTTAAGTACCTTTTCCTGATGATACTTACTGACTTTTCTCCACCAGCAATCTTCTGCCTGTCTTCTTACTCCAGCACCTCCGAATGCCAAATATTTCAAGATAATCTCCTGAATCTCAGTGACTGCTGCCTATCTTAATTAACGTTTTGTGGTGTCCTCCCTCGCTGATTTATCGAGCAGATTGAAAACGATGGCCGCCACCGGTCGGGGCTTTGTGCTCAGATTTGTGTTGCAGATTCCACAGCTGATTATTTACCAAGGAGGAGGTCAGGGCGTGTGTCTGCTCGCCCGCCTTAGCTAAACTGTGTGGCATTTTTTTGTTTGCTTTTGTCTGTTCCTTGTGTATGTCTGTGCGTATCTCGATAAGGATCTCCCATCATTCCACACTTTGTTTATTTGAGATGAAGGCTTCCTGTGCTTGTTGGGGGCATTGGGTTCTTCTCTATCCAGAGATGTGGTACCTTCCAGGGCAAGCTATGCAAGGTATTTATTAGGCCACTTGTCGCAGTAATGACAGAGTTTACATATTATTAATATCAGAACTATGACCAAAGAACGTTGAAAAAAGTCACCAAAAGGTGACACAAACGTGTTAAAAAAAATGTGACCGATTTGTTTTTTAAAGTGACAGAAAAATCTCAGAAAAAGTGACAAAAAACGTGAGAAACATTTTGAGAAAAGTGTAGAAAAAAAAAATCAAATGGGAAGACAACACAAGGGTCATGGACGGTTATTGGAAGGTCAACAACAGAAAACTGCAAATAAAAAAACTCTTTTTGAGCCCTAACATCTCATTTTATCAAAAAAGTTGAATAAATCTGCTAAAACTGTATCGCCATTAATTCAACCTTTTGTTTCAGTACAGATGTTTTCCCTTAAAGATTCACTGGATTGGCTCAGATGGACTGAACTCTCAGCAATGAGCTCAACTCTGTACTACTTTGGAATATTGTTTTCATAATGCGTATACAAACCCTATTTATCTTATCTTTCTTACTATTTTATATACATGTATATAGTCATCTCTAGAACAGGGCACCTCGCCCCCCCCCCCTTTTCTTTTGCACTATTTCTATTTTATGTTATATACCTTCTTGTTGACACTGGGAAGATGTTGCTTCAATCTCGTTGCACATATTTTTGCACATGTGTATAATGACAATGAAGGCATTCTTTTCTGTTCTTATTCAACTGTGGCTGCGTGAAATTCCATGCAATGGGATTTACTGTTATTAACGATCACATGAAGACGCAGCCGGCCATTTTTCCTGAAAAAAATATGAAAAGCTGAGGTTTGTTTAAAATATTCGACGTGTTTGGATAGGCACAGAAGCAGGACAGAAATGTTAATTTCATTGTATATATTTCCTTTGTGTTGCACAAAGTTACATTTCTTGAATATATTTACTCAAAATACAGCTAGAACTAAAATCCAATGATGGGTCTCAAAACTTGAGCTCCATAGTAACTCTTTACAAATTTCAGTTTAAGCATTAAGCAACATTTTTGACTTCCTGTACTATTTAAATGATATGGTATGTATTGCATGCAAATTATGCATGCTTATATATTTCATTTAAGAGAGAAAAATGTATTCATTTTTCTGTTTGATGAATAATGTTGAGTCCATTCTTCACTGCCCATTCACTGACACACACGCACACACACACACACACACACACACACACATTAATGTTCTAAACCAACATGTTTTTGACCTAACAATGACATCCATTAGAGGACCTCTCAGAGTTAAAGCCTCCCTGGTTGATCCTGACGTCCATTTTACTTTCAGCTCAGGTATGTGGCACTCCACACTGGGTTCTTAAAGAGGTTTTTAAGTGTGTGTTTAGCCTACGTGTGTGTGTGTGTGTGTGTGTGTGTGTGTGTGTGTGTGTGTGTTGTTCAATAGGAATTTCTGTTTTTTAGCTCTCGTCGCGCTCTGCTGCTTCTTTGTGCTGCTGCCTGAGAGCAGAGCAGCG
>NC_048418.1:25464945-25469332 GCF_013103735.1 Etheostoma cragini | reverse complement strand
CAGCTCTCAACCACTTCAACACAATCAACAGAAAGCTCTCCTTGCTGCTGCTCTCAGACCAACAAAAAAAACACACCCGTACCTTAACAACACAATGAGTAATCCTTGCTAAAAAAAGGAGAAAATAGATATGCCTTAAAAGTGTGCTTTTGTGTTCTTTTCTAAATTATATGGTATATGTTTTAACTTCAAAATAAAATCCTTCATGAGAATAATCTGCTTTGACAGTATGAACAGTATACTGTTGTTCTGTAGATGTGCCTGCGTTAACACTAGTAAAAATACCTAAGTTATAGTATTTTATAGCCTGGTGATTGTGTTTTATATTTGCAATCATATTTCGGAGAGGGGGGGGGGGTGTCCCTTCATTTCAGTCAAGGCTGGAAATAAGAACAGTAAGAAACTATTTTGCGGTTTCACATACCACATCTCCGCAATTCCAATCATTTGATCGGTGATGCTGGTGTTGTCACGTTGATTCACTCTTTTTGTAGTTCTGTTTCCGTTCTGGGGACTGCATGCACAGTACAACTGTGTGACTGTTAATACCATGGCATCACCAAATGTAAAGGACTGCTGTAAATTGTCTTAGTAACCGCCATAATGAGTTTGTTGGTTGTTGGCAGATGTGTACAACCCGCTTAATGCGAACATAACCTCAACCCAAGATGTAAACTTGATTGTTTTAGGAAAAGCTGAAACCAGAGGACATGTAGTATGCTGCAGGGATGTCACATAGTTATATGACTACAAATACAAAAGAAAAAACTAAACAGAAATTCACTCTCGCAGAGCCATTTTTAACTTTTGGAAATCGTTGTCCCACTAAGGTTAGTTGTCATCTCCGATGTTAGACATCGTCGGGCCAAATCTCACTCATTTCACCGTCCAGAGCTGCACCTGGCAGCTCGCTGTCTGCCCACACCACACACACACTTATACAAACACCCCTCGCTTGCATGAGTTTGGGCTTATCTACAGGGCGAGCAAGCTCCCTGTTCCCTAACATGACTTCATGTGATGGGTCGACACAGCCAGCAGTCAAGACAGGCACAAGTCAAGATAGCGACACATTGCTTTTCATACAAAAGGGGACCAAATAAGTGGTTGACTTATGGATTTATCTGTGCAAAAGTCTCAGAAAAGTCACCTCAGTTCAAGGCCGAATTTCTAAGCTTCTGAATTTTTGGAGTGCAATGTATTGATCTGGAGTTGTTAAATATGACAACAGCTGAGTGCTTTAATACAAACTCAAAAGTCAACCATTGTAGATATTATTAGCTTGTTATAAGCTTATTATTAGCATAGGCTAATTTGATGCTAATACAACATTCTACTTACAGTACCAGCTACACTGTAACTGTAGGCTATACTACATATACTACATTCATTACTGTGGAGATGTAATTAGTTTCTTTGATTACATATTTTGCTTTTTGGCATGATGTAACTAATTTGGCAGTTTAGGGGATCATGCTTTTCAATACCTTAACTCTCAATTATGGTATTTTTGTTCTCATTTGTAATCACTACAGTTATAAATATTTACAACCAAACCTTTACATGTCCCACAATTTTTGAAACCTCTCACTCCAAACCACACACAAAATCATAAGAAAGCTATTTCTCAGCCATTCACTTAGTTTTTTATTGCATTAAACACTTTTTTTCAAAACATTTCACACAATTCTCTTCCTAGGACACACACATCTAACCACACAAAGTTATACACTTATTTACCAGGGCACACACACACATACTCCTCACATGTGCAGACACATTATGCTGAACTGAAAACTAACCAATCACTGCTTAAGTATACACGTATCCAAAGGTCAAAGGTCAGATTACCTGTTTTGAACAATGGATGCCAACAATAGTTAGAGAGCAAGAGGAGGAGGAGAAAGGGGAAAATGAGGAGGAGTGAGGAGGTGTGTGTGTGTGTGTGTGTGTGTGTGTGTGTGTGTGTGTGTGTGTGTGTGCTGGTGTGTGTACACACAGGTATGCAATGTGTAGCCATGTCTTCTCTCTGCCGTGTGCATGAGCAACAAAGAAATTGAGCTCAAAGTCCCAGTTTGAATGGGAGCCTATAGAACAGATGCACTGTGCACCCAGTTTTGTACGTTTCAAGATGTAATAATGCACACCGTGAATATGTAAAGTCTTATATTTATGAGCCTGTGTGTGAGCGTCGACATGTGCTCACATACACCCAGTCAGCTGAAGCTATCTGATTGGCTGTGGCTGTGTGCATGCCTTGGACTCTGCTTGCATCCTGTTTATCTTCCAGCCCAACCTGTTGCAGGCAGCTCACTAATTACCATGGGACGGTGCCAAGCACTCCAGTGACAGATGTTTCAGCTGGATGGTGGCTAATGAAGATCAGCTGGAAAACATCCATTGGACTATCCTCTTGAGGGCTCCCATGATTCATTAAGCCTGCATTTCTGCCAGAGGCCACTGGATCCACATTATCAGCCAGCACAGATCCCAGTCAATGTGAAGGCAATGAGCTAAGGGCTCCTTTTTTAAATGACTGCTGTGTTATTGACACATTTTGTATTCAGTGGAAGCAATATTGTCTTTTAATTAGCCGGTCATTAGTTTTCCAGTTAATACCCTTTGGCAGTTTAGCTTTTAATGACATTCATCCATTGCTGGAGGAAAAACAATTGGTTTAATTACCGAACTGTCTAAGAAAACAATGTCTGTGACTGAAAGTTGTGTTTCAGGATGTTTTTCTAATTAGTATTATTAGGTCCATCCGAACTGTGTGTTGAAACACTTACAATGGAGTATGTGTGACTGGAGGAACTCTCCATTATCTGCCATTGACAAAATGTTGACCAGCTCTTTCAGGACTAACCTGCCGGACGTGTCAAAGCGCTCTGAGTCCGTCTTATTATATTTGTATCCATATTGCATTTTACACCGTCAGCTCAAGAGTTCCTTTGATTGTGTTCAACCTGGACCCTATGTTCCTATGTTTCTGTGTCTAAGTGACTGATGGGAACACCAATCTTGGCAGCGGAGAAACTAAAGTTAACAGGACAACGGTCCAGCTTGTAGTCATGTTCACTAAAGTAATCGTTTTTCCGCTGACACACTCAGATTTTTGTTCTGACAACATTAAGGAAAGGATTTCTAAGGAGGTCAACCTTTCTGTTAAAGAGTAAAATCCTTTTTTTAAACATCAAAATTGCGTTCCATAAAGCCACCAGGCTCCATGTAAATGAAGATTTTAGCATCGTAAAATACGCTTCCTTCAAAGTCAACTGAAACAAAAAAATCACATAAAGCCGTTTTTGGTCGTCTTTTCCCTTTTCCAACCATCACACCTCTAGTTTAGGTTTAACACATGTTGGCAGAAATATGTTGGCTCTATTCATGCTAATAGTATTGTTTTTTTGAATGGAGTCTGGTAGGTTTAGCCCTAGTGACTTCAGAGCTGTTTCTGGTTAAACAGAAAGGTCTCAGCGAGGTTTAGAACAGGTCTGTCTCTGTAGGGATCCTTGCCATGATGTTGTTGCACACTTGGAAGCTTTATTCAGTGCTGCACATTCTCTACACTGTAGGATATTTAATTTAATTTTAAATCAAAGCTTATGAAATCTAGAATCTTTCTAGGTTTGTTTAAATAAAACTGAGATATTCAGTCTGCTATCTCAGACATCCACGATCACCTCACTGAGAAATCTTTCTGAAACACACATTTATGACACATAGATTCATAGCCATTTTTCATTTCCCATTTCAAACCGGCTCATTAGTCCTCATTATTATCACCCGTGGTTAGCGAGGTGGCGAAGCAGCCATACAGACGGCACTCAAACCGGACAGCTTCAATAACTGTCAAAGCTCCACAAGCGGAGCATGTATGCTAATCACCCCAGAGAATACAGCCAATTGATTGTAATTGGTTTGCTTCCAATGGCGGAGAGGCGGACAAGGGGTTACTCTCAAGGTTTGGCTGAATGGAGGCCGGTCTAATCCAGCACACAATGAGGCATATGGGGCTGTGTCTTTTCCAAATCTGTGGACAGAATACGGACTAAAGCCTGAGGTTCTCTCCTCTAAAGGGGCTAAGGCTGAATGACTGGGAGTGGCCTGGGAGCCACAACGCATAATTGGCGCACTGCCTTCCTGCCGGGGTGGAAATCACAAATTGATGAATTCTGGTTTGGTTAAAAAAAGAAACATATATGTATAGATGGATGGATAAATATATAGAGAGACATAGATGTTATTGAAAAAAAACACCAAAAAAAACAGGTTCAAATGTAGTTCAAATCCGAACGATCTTAAAAGAGTTGCTACTGTATGTGTAACTTATATGTCTATAGTTCTAATATTATAAAATATACAACCTCTATTGCTTTAACATATA
>NC_048418.1:25463769-25464845 GCF_013103735.1 Etheostoma cragini | reverse complement strand
AGAGAGAGAGAGAGAGAGAGAGAGAGAGAGAGAGAGAAACAGTAAGCAGAAGAATTATCAGGAAATGTGAGCTTCACTGCAGGAGGCCTTTATTTCTGTGTAAAAAGATATCTCATAGTTGCATTGTTTTGGACCTAAACATGTGTGTACATCGCTCTGAACAGTATCCATGCCGACCCCTCCTTTCACCCATTTCAAAATATCCACCATACTGTTTGACTAAAAAAAAAACTGCACTTTGACAGCTTTCCTTTCAGAAGACAGAACAAGGTTTGGAGAAAGATCAGGAAGACAGTTCTTCCAGGGCGAGGAATTTAAAGCATCCAGCGATGTGTACAGCGTCAAGCAGAGCGCCTGGGGGCCGAGATGGATGCCAATCTCCCTGCTGTTTTGTCACACTGTTCCTCCTGTCAGCAGACAAAGCTGCCACGGATCCAGCCTGTGTATGGAGACTGACACTTCTCGCTGTGGGACTTGGGTAAACACAACACGCACCTGTGTGATTGACGCTGAGAGGCTTTTGCCTGGTTGCCTCCAACCACATGAGTGTGGCAGGAGTGAGCACTGTACAGACACCTACACTGTCTTGGGAAGACATCTGCCTCAAAGAAGGTTTTCACAGGGGATCATCATCTTCTTCATGTGCTGCGGAGACGACGACACTGATGATGATCGGCTCATGACGAGCCGATCATTGCAACTCAGTCAGTGGTTGTACACCAGCTACAGAAAACTACAGGAATCCCTCTAAAATCCCTCGTTACCAACTTGGCCTGGATTGCACAAGCTGAATACATTCTGCATGTCTCTACAACACAGTCTCACTCCCAGCGCGTCGAAAAGCAATGCTCGGCCCGGTCGCATTTATTATTGACGCAAAAAGTCTCCTTTGGTGTCATATTTGTGGGGGGCAGTAGCTCAGTCCGAAGGCAGTTGGGTTGAGAACCAGAGGGTTCTTGGTTCGAGTCTCCGTTTGGACCAAAGTACAGAGTGTGGACTGGTAGCTGGAGAGGTGCCAGTTCACCTCCTGGGCACTGCCAGGTGCTCTTGAGCAAGTCATGATACCCCCCCTCCCC
>NC_048418.1:25377520-25463759 GCF_013103735.1 Etheostoma cragini | reverse complement strand
CCCCCCCCCCCCCACTCTATAAGTGAATGTATAGGATGCAGCATGTACGTGTAGTAGTAGTAGTAGTTTTTAATAACAACCAAGTTTAAGTTGTCATTTCCCCATAGGGGATCGATAAAGAGTGTAAATTAAATGATAAACAAATATTTAAACATGCTTGGTCAGTACTCTTGGTGTCACTTTCTGACGCTTTAATTACAACATCCTGGGACTAAATTTGGATCCGTGTGGCGCAGTGTTTCTTTCTCTTTCTCATCTACTCTATCAAATAAGAGCAAACCGATATTCTCCTTGCTTATTACGGCACAGTCTTACATAGAGTCTCCTACAGTGGAGGAGCATTACTCTGTACAATTCTTACTGATACCTTACTCAGACAGAATACAAATGAACCAGGATTAACCATCATTGACTCTTTAAAGAACTGCCAGTCCTGCAAATGTTACAGATTTTTGGTCTCGCTGCCCATTAAATTCAGTTGCAGGTCGTGGCAGGTTGTTTTAAAGTTGTACCACAGTCTTAAAAAAGATTTAGATTCAGCATTTTAGGGATGTATTTTGACCACGGGGTTTGTCTGCCCATGCTAAAACAACAGTCATGCCATTGTGGTTAAGCTGTATATCTAATTAAGCAAAGTTACAGTAGTGATAATTAAACCTTTATTTAAGAAGACAGTCTACAAGGAAGAGATGAAGGGGTGCATGTGGGAAGTAATCAGAGTATAACTTACAGAGACAGAAAGAAAGACACTCGTGGAAAAGGAAGCTCCCAAAGTGAGCAAGAGTAAAATGTTGGAACACAGGAAAATAGATAATGAGGAGAGTAGAGGAGAGCGCTCAGAAAAGACTACATTGTAAACAGTCAAAAATAATCAACACTATATATTCATTCTTTCTTAGCTTATAAACACACAGTCTAAATCAATTATTAATTTAGTCTTTGTTCTTCTGCCCATTTAAGCACTTTTAATTGTATCTTGCTTTACTAATTTGGATCAAGAAATGTGGAAAGGTTTATTTATCAGGTAGGATTATATCAGCCAGCCAGAAGCATAAATACAGCACATTCAGTGAAACTGTATTTATGTTGAAACTGCAGGTTTAGCATACACAGTACTCAGTTCACAGTAAGTTTTGAAATGTCATGAATGTTTTTTTTCATTCAATATGTGTCAGCTTGTGTGCAGAAAGCTCATGTTAGACTCAGACTAACATGCATGCGGGCCTGGTGGGTGCAGACAGTTTGCAGTTGTGTGCCACATTTCAGTGCATGTTGCAGAGTCTGAGAGGGAGCGTGAAGCTGCTACTTCACCACGCCACCACGCTACATAGCAACCATGTGTTTTTCAGTTTGCGTCTTTCTGGAGATGACACAAACTGTCGAACATATGTGCGAAAGGTGCGCGCATGGATAGATTTTAAACATCGCAGGCAACCGTGAAAAGCAAAAGTAGCGTGGGAAACACACATGGTCATTGCATTTTCAGTCTGAGGGAAGCAACTTGTCAACTTTGGAATGTTGATGCAAAAGCAAATGTCAGCGCTAATTACTTCTACCAGTGGATGAAAACATCAAGATTAAGGCCAGTGTGAGAGACGTGAATCAGCCATGTTTGGCCTGCTGGGTGGGGGTGTGTGGGTGCCGGTCCTTGCAGGTAGAGTGTGTGTTTTGCCAGTGTCTGCTCATCTCTCGCTGTGTTGCATCTCCCGAGGAGCCACAGTAGAAAAGGTCTCAAAGTAAACAGAGTCTGTAGCCCAAAGTTCCGGTAGGGTTCCAGTGCGGTGTCTAAAAAAACCTATAGTTGTTTAGTTATAGTTAGAAAATGTACTCCAGTTAAAACTGGAAACACTTCACTGTGAACCACAGGCTACTCACAATGACTCACGGTGCCAAAAGCCTTAACAGAAGAACTTCAAAAAAGTGCATAAAAAACAACACAGGAAATTCAAAGAGGGAGGGAACTTGTGAGGTGCAAAAGAAATTAAAAGTGACTCTTATAGTCACATGCAACAACCACAATAAGCGGTGAAGAATGGAAGCGATGGGAGACCATCAGGGAACTTATAGTAGTGATAAACAGGCGGTGCTCTGGCAGGTGGCAGTAACAAATCCAGTAGACATCAAGGAAGAAGCCAAGGCACTCGTCTTTTACGAAAAATGTATATAAAATGCCCTTAATGCGTGTGGCACATTCTAAATAGAATAATATATATGATATTACACATGTTTTGCCATCCAAAATAAGCTCCTGGTGTACAGGAGTTGGACAGTTTTAATGGGAATAACCATCACAGCATTTTACCCAGTATGATATTCTGGCATAAGCAATTAGCGTCAAGGACTGCAGACATGGCAACCTATATTTTGGTTCTTCACCCCAGGCGTATCAATATCATTTCAGTGTCTAGGGTGTGAGCTGGTTGTGCTCGCAGTGTGTCCCAGGGCAGTTTGTCTACACGCTGAAGTAAGGGAGGATGTTACCATGGTGGTGTACACATCAAAGTGGTAAATTATGCTCTGATCCCCTGTGGACAGCTGGGTAGAAATGATCCGGCCAACCGATGCAGCCAGTTAGCGCTTCAAGTTCCAAACTGCCGATCTTTCACATGGCAGTTTTCTAAACTGGCCAAGTGAAAACACGGAGCTGCCAACTACTTGCGGGGAGTTGTGAGTAGCTATTATGGGATTTACGACAGCATCATTTATACTCACATGAGGCACAAAGTGCCCAAGGAAGCAGTTGTGAAAGAGTTCAAAACTTGCAGATGTCTTCAGTTTCAGTTGGCTTTCAGTTCCCTGATATTAACATGAGCAACATATTTTAGGAAGCGGGTGTCATTAAGACAGAAACATTAGCAGAGAGAAACAGGACAGAATAATACAAACTGGAACGCAAGGAACCAGGGAAGGAAGGATGCAATGGCCTGCCTGCCTTTGTGTGTCCAAATAATAATAGAATAGTTGTAACCAAGTATAACAGTTCTGAATGTTAAATCTTAAGTAAGACCTCATCCATTCTCCACTGTGTTTACACACCAGCTCTTTCCTCTGTATTACTGGAGCATGACATAGGATTCAGCAGCTTCAGTATCAGTATTTGAAGCTCTTCATGTTCTTTGCACATTTTTCAGGAATGACAGAAACATCACTAATTGCGGTGTGTTTAGTTAAAAATGTTTGCACAGATTTCTTTTGACAAAACTTCCCCCGACAGGTTTCTGTGCACAATGAGATTTGGGGATCATATATTGCTGTTGTTCATACAGTAACGCAACAAGTGCCAGCATCGCCACAGCAACAGAAAGCAACATGGGCTCCCATTGGAACCACTTTTACATCTACAGCTTCTACAGTGTCGAACAACTTCAACAACAAGTTGTGAGCAGAACAGATGCAGTTCATCACTGCTCATTCACCAAGCTGGTGACTACCTGCTATTGGCCCGCTGGACCCATCCACTCTCTTCCTCCCCACTCACCCATACATCCTCTGCAAACTCCACCTCATCTGCCTCTGCAGCGGATAACCTGCTGACCTAACACGGGGGCCCTGAGTGTACAGTAAGAGGCAAAGGGCGTTTCCAAGTTGATCCATCCTCAACAAATGACTAACAAATACCGCCAGCCCGGGTCCTCCCAGCTGTTGTACTGTCACAAAGAGAAGATTGTTAATAGTTTCTTTATGAGATTAATCCCCTACTTGTGTAGTTATAAAAACACACAAGCATAAACGGCTGGAAAAACATTCCAGCTAACACTCCTGTTTGCCAGAGGCGTTGGATTGACCAAGCGTTTCATGATGACGGATGGAGCTGGATGCACAGCTGGAGGGCTTCGGCATTCTTCAAGTGCCCAAAGTTTACAGAACTACACTCGCGGTCTCATCTCCTGTCTAGTGGGCATATGGTGCTCACAGCTGACAGTTATGCATTTATTAATCATTGATGTGGTCACTGCCATGCAACTGTGAGGAGATAACAAATGTCAACAGCAGAAATGCCTTCTTTTTTTAATGACAGCTGTTTTTAGCAGCAGATATGACTGAGTCTAAGAAGGTCTGAGATAACTGATACAGATATTAAAAAAAACGTATGTTTCCTCCTTATGTGTAAATGTATATTTTATTTATGTTTTGGATATTTCTGCATGTTATCTACACCTTTTTATATTTGAGCATGTCCTTTTTCATTGTATGTGTTGTCTTCTTTACTCCAACTGGTCTGCACAAACTCTCTTGTTTGTCTTAAAAAAATATATAAAAATGATATCACAGAAAAGAGTCCATAGAGATAAGAGTTCCGGTGGAGATTCTTGACATGCTGAATATGAAATGCCACTGTATGTTTTGCAATTTAAAAACACAAAAAGTAATTAAGGCTGCTTTGCTTTCTAAGAATTTAGAGCATTTTGCTTTCATCAGTGAACAACAGGAACTGAAGAGAGAGAGAGAGAGAGAGAGAGAGAGAGAGAGAGAGAGAGAGATGGGTAACACACAACAAGACTGGACTCAGGAATGTTGTGTTGGTCACGATCACCAGGGATCCCCAAGGCTATACATTTTAAATATGAAACAATAAAATCATTTTTAAAAGGTTTGGTCTGGTTGTTGCATTCAAACTTCAAATCTGTTCTACTCTCCGCTGCTGTCAGTTGTCATTTCAGGGAAAAATCAATGCAACCACCCCCCATTCACCTCCAGCACCCAAGGTTCCTCCATCAGAAACCCCGCTCCACATCCCATCCAAGTTAGAGCTTCAGGCTGCCCTCATCACTCCACCACCTCCACCAGTGTCTACACCAATCCCATCGGGGGGATATTCCAATATATCCATCGCCTCTATGCCCCGTATAGATTATTATTGCTATTGAGTTAAAGTCTTTACACATATCAACATATTATGCACCATGTTCATAAATATTTCCCTCTTAAAGTTCTAAAATGTACTGTAATCAATCCAAAAGTGACCCCAATGTTTCATCAGATATGAAGGAAACATGCTAAGTTGAAATATTATCTTTTCTGACAACAACGCTAATGCCAGGATTTTCTCCTTTTGAAATTTCCGTTCCATGACAGAATGTCTGTGTGTGTGCCCCCAGACTTTCTTCTTCCCTCCTACTGTGCAATACTGTTATATAATACTGTAAAGGACACTGGAATCTGTGCTATTTCATACAGTGTAATATGTAATATTTAACCACTTCATTTCATTACAATGCAATATTTATTTATTAATACTACGGTACTTTTCACACAATGTGTATTCAAAGCTCCTTTATATGTGTACAGTATATAGTTGCTCTCAGGACTCAGGACTGTGCAACAGATCCCCCCCCTCTCTTTTTTCCTCTGCACTACCTATACTTTATATTTTCATATTTTCCATTGTCCAACATGTTTTTATATTTCGTGTCAACACTGTGAACAGGTTTTGCTTCAGTCTCATTGCACAGGTACTGCACTTGTGTATAATGACAATAAAAGGCTTTCTATTCTCTTCTACTCTATATTAAACATGCTGCAGTGTGTTTCAGCCTGTGAGATGCTGCATCTCGGAGCAGCCGTGTGCACCAGCTAATGGATCCAAGACAAAACATTTCGTACAGCTGATAGCGTCTGTTTGCACAAGACGACCTAAATGGGCGTCAAGAGACCAAGGGAGAACAGGACATGCTTGAGACAGAGTGTTAATGGAAAAGAAGTGCTGGTGTCTGAAGCTGAAAGCCGTCCCTAAAAGCATCTAATGCAAACCAAATGAAGAGGATGATAAAAGGCTGTATTCATACTTAAAAACGTTTAGTTTAAGCTAATGCACAGTGGCTGCCCGATAATGCAACTCTGATTATTTGGATTACTTGTGAGAAATGGTGAAAGGTCAAAGAGGAGAGCAGTAAGAGGAACCACCGGGGTTATTCATACGTTTAGAAAGTGTCGACACACATATTCAGAACATTACTGACAAGTGGCTGTTAGAACTCAATCCTTTCATCACCAGTTCAGGGAAATGAATAGTTTTAATTTTAGGTGTGTTACTAAACCCATCATAGTTTATCTTTCCACGGGTCAGAATAACCGTAGCGTAGAGATTATGTGTCAGGATGCTACACAAGGTTAGATGGTTGTTCTGAATACATTTTGGCTCCGGATGGTGCTTTTAACATTTTTTTGTTTTTGTTTCTTTGCTTCAACCCCTCCCTACAAATGAATACTGGTTCACTATTTAACTAGTTGCTCTGTGACTGTTCCTCCACACTGCTGCGGAGGAAGGTCTGGCTAGTCCACACAGCATTCTGGGATGGGAGATATTTGTGCTCTGGTTTATTGTTGTCTCTGTAAACCAAGCCAGACAGAGCCACGGTGCCTCTGCTAAACAGCCTCAGGAAAGAACTTGTGGAGCCATAGTCTAGCTAGCTGTCTGGATTTACCCTGCAGAGATCTGAGGACCAGGTAACCATAGTCCTCAGATTGGACAGATAGTCTAGCTAGCTCTCTGGATTTACCCTGCAGAGATCTCAAGACCAGGTAACCATAGTCCTCAGATTGGACAGATAGTCTAGCTAGCTGTCTGAATTTACCCTGCAGAGATCTGAGGACCAGGTAACCATTGTCCTCAGAAATCTGTACAAAAAGAAGGGATGTGCGGTGGAATTCCCAGCGACACCTTAGCAATCCTGGAAGTGGAATGTTGTGGCTATAGACTAGGGTAAGACTAACAAGTGAGCCACTAATCTAAGAAGAGCGTCTGTTTTACAAATTTCTAAAACAAATTCTGGAAATTCATTATTGTAAGAGCCGCAATGCAAGTTATTTAAAAGTGTTGGATCATTTGTCTTGTTTTAAGAGTGGATTTCTTATTTTAAGTGTTCAACTTTACACTATAATCTTAAATCAAGCAAGCTTGTCAAGTGAATTGATCTTGCTGCATGGAAAGATAACTTCACTTGCTGAGTACATTTTCCCTCACAGTTAGGGTTTTTATCTTGTGTTAGACTTTAAATGATGATACGCAAGAAATCCAAAAAGGAGCAACATCTTGTAATATTGGCCAGTGGTGGACACTTATACCACCCACACTGAGCAGCTCCCCAGCAGCTGCCCTTCTGACTTTCAGTGACCCCTATTTGTCAGGTCACACACCATCTGGGCCAGTAGTGGACATCGAGTAGCTGCTCTCAACTCCACCAATGACATCAGCCTCCGATAGGCTTTATGTGTCCTGCTTTGTGATTTCCACTGTTCAGAACTTTTATTTCTTATAAAGTCTTCACACCGTGTGTGCAGACACTTATTTGTACATTCCAATGCATGTGTGTGTGATTGCTGTCTTGTGTGGGTGGGTTTCTGTCATCCAGCCCTAACCTGCATTTGTCAAATGTTGAGACATCCACAGCAGAGGCAGCTGAGGGTTAGGTCATCAACAAGTTAGATCTGACATGGAACAGATTGTCAGAACAAAATTGTTGAAAAAAAATTACAACAATTCAATAACTGGAGTAAAGGTGATCCCTGCTTTCCTCTGTTCTCTAAGGCTAAATTAAGATGAGCTAAAATCACTGGTGTTCCCAGCCTCGCAGAGATCCCAGGTGGCACTTCAATTGACCTTATGCCGTCAGGAGCGTCCGCTAATTACATGTCTTTAGCCTGGGTGGACCTGCAATGGACACTGAGGTTAGGCCTGCCATTTCTCATAGCCTGTGGCAAGACCTAACCACTTTAGTTAAAAGTCTGGCGTCTTACAGCATAGCACTTTCTGCGAGCCATGAAATGGAGCGGACTGATGGTTAGATTTTCCTGTCTATGCTTTGTTTTATCATCACAAATCTCTGCTGAAAACAATTTACTCTTCCAGTGGTAAACATGTTGAAAACTTACAAGACACATTCATCCACTGCTCCAAACCGGGGCTGAAAATATGAGTGCGCCACTTCCCACGCTAAGGCGCATATTTGGCTTCTGGGCGTACGTACACTTTTAGTAAGGATCCTACGCACAGTTTTAGAAATGAGAGGCCAGTTTTTTTAACCCGGCTTACTGACTACGTACACTTTGTAATCAGAATTAAAGATTGTTTACGGCTATACAGTCATTTTTGTGAAGCACATATTTATCCAGTGTGCTACATTGGTCTCTCTCTCCCTCTCTCTCTCTCACACATACTTCTCATTGTCACACTGGGAGCTCATAACTTCATTCTTGGTCGCGCTCCAAGGGACTCATCGTTGGCTCAACCAGGACCTCATGTATTCAGTTAAACCAATCAAAGCTCCATTCATTCCTCCAGCTCATAGTGCCCAATTCATTTCCACCCAATAATAGGGAATCTGTTGTAGTCTTAATGGAAAATGCCCCCCCCCCCACTTAAGCAAGTTGTGCTAGAAAAGCTTGCAGTGCAAAAAAAACCTTGAGGTAATGCTCTAATAAAAAAGTCACGGCCTGTTTACCTTGGATGTTTAAAGAACACAGATCATGCGCTCTGTAAATTAACCATGCTGCTTTCTAAATTAACAGGCTGCAACTGTTCTCCCCTCCGTCCGTCTCATGGCCCCCATCGCCGCTCTGACGTTTATTAGGAGAGAGAAAGGAGCTGATATTTTGAATTTTCTTCTTTTTTTAACCTTGGAACCACCTCCATATGCAGTCTGTAGGTCCTGCTAATTGCCAATGTGATGTTGAACAAGAACATACTTGTCTCAAATATGACCCGACAATCATATACAGACAGAACATGTATAAATCAGTGTGTCACCATAACCTCATAACAGATGTAACAATTAGTTTGACAGAGAGTTAGATGATAAGCTCGAAAGCACTCTCATGTCTGAATGCTCAATATGAGCAGCCGGTTAGCTTAGCATAAAGGCTATTAATAGCTAGCCTGGCTTTAGCCAAAGGTGAAATAAATCCGTCCATCACGATGTCTAAAGTTCACTACATTAAATTTACAACTATTTATTGAATTATGTTTTTTGCTCTTCTGGGGTATGGATGGATGGAAGTGTAAATCACCGTGTGGTTTTACTGCAGGTTTTGTTTTCTTGGCCAGCTGGTTCCGGGAATCTTGTTCTACTGAATCAGGGGTATTTCTCACAGTGCACTTGGAAACTTCTTCAACTAAGTTTGCTCAGTAGAGTTCAGCTCAAATCACATTTTAAAGTTCTCAGCACAACCGATCAATCTCCATCCACTGATGAAGACCATGAGATGGGATTGAAAGCTCCTGAAAAAAAGCTAATAAGTGGCCTCTAAATTTAGATTATTGTTAATTAGAAACAATAAAATCATTTATAAAAATCAATGCAACCATCCCCCATTCACCTCCAGCACCCAGGGTTATTGTTGTTACTATTCCTAAGGTCAAGAATGACCTTTGACACTCAAGCCTGGGAGAACTAATCACTCCACGACATCCCGCCTGTTTGCTGTCCTGGCTCCCAAACGGTGGAATGAGCTCCCCTTTGACATCAGGATGGCTGAAAGCCTGCACATCTCCCGCCGAAGAAAATCTTGCACTTACTACTTGTTGTCTGGAGTTTGCACCTTCAGGGTTGAAAGCACTAAATTGGAAGTTAATTTGGATAAAAGCTTCAGCTAAATGCCATGTAATGTAATGTAATGCAAAAGTAAAATCAGGGTTTCCCTCTAAAACGTTGTCTAGCCCGTGGAAAGTGTCTTTTTTTTGACGAGGGCTCGACTGGGTCCAGTCCCATGCTGATGGCAGTGTTAATGTGGAGCCCAGTAGGTTTTTTGATAACAGAATCACGGATGGAATACACTGGAAGACACCCTGAATAGCATAGTAAATCAATATATTTATTAATCTGAATATATTTATATCTCTCAATAATGTGTAGGTATCTATGTTTCTGACCTCGTGCCCCTGTCAGTCCACCCATTCAAAAATATTCTAGGTATGCATCGGGGGACTTCCCTTCACAATGTGCCAAACAATGACTGAAGCTTGTTTATATCAATGTAGACTATGGCTTCTGAGGCATTACAGCTTGATTCGTTGGCATGTTTCAGCTCGGGTTTAATAACCTAGTTATGGATCAATCCTTTCTTTTCATTCTGACTGCATCTGTGTCTTGGACAAAAATTCATACATATAAGTACCATTGTAAGAATGTAAGGTAACCTGCTGCAAGTTGAGCAAATAATATCACTTTCCACAGCACAGAGAGCCCAAGGAGGGGATGGAGACAGGTTTATGGGTCAAAGCTCAGAGAAGGAGACTTGGTATGAAGCCAAGGTCTACACAGTTAAAGAAGGTATCAATTTTCCATATACGCCGCAAGTATAATAAATGTACAGGAATTTGTCTAGATGGTGCTGTTGGCTGAGAGACATACGGCCAGATTCTACGGCCAACCTATAATGCATGGTTACTAGACCTCACACATACAGAAGGCTACACATGATCCACATTATTCACACAGTATCCATTCATTCAGAATAACTGCATTCTGGGAATTAATTTACTGTACGTTAGAATAGTGCTCAAGTCAGCTTGTCAGTTAATAACGCGTTATTAACGGCGTTGATGCAAACCCATTTTATCGGCTTAATTTTTTATCGTCAGACTAACTTCTTTTTGGCCTAGCAAACTTTGTAGTTTTTTTTCACATGTTGCTGCAACATCTAGTAACGTTAAGAAACTACAACACCCACCGGATTTAGCTAGACCGGAAGCATTAAAACAGGCACGCTGCACATACGCCGTTTGGGCCAAAGAGTAATAACTTTACGTTTTGAATGGATGGCGAGCGTGAGCCCAACATTCTGGATGGAAAGTTGACTATTGAAAAGTTGCCAAATGTTCCATTGACCAGACCAAAGTGATCTGTGTGAACACATCATCATCAACATATCATCACAGCACGTCCAGGCACAAAAATCTTCAAAATATCGTGATGGTATCACGAAGTGCTGTGAGACCAGGCTGGTCCGGGACTTTAATCCATCCCTTCCTAGACAACTGATGCTGTGGGATCCATTCTCTCACTGGAACGAATGCATAGAGAGGGACACACAAAGACCCTGAAGACATACTCATCTTGATGCTTGGACACCATTGATCTGAAACCAGATCACTCTCTGAAGTCTCTCAAGGACTATACATGTAATCAATATGGAGCAACTAACACACACACACCAGGAAATGGCCTCCCAATTACTCGACTCAGATAAGTAGAGTTGAATGGTTTTATTAGAGCACTAATAAAACTACAGATAACAGGATGAAAAGACAAGCAGTAGTCAAAAATCCAAGGGAATCAGGAATAGAAGAACACAGGAAAAGGGGAAAAACGCTCGAAGGCTGCACACAAAGAAAAACATACGATCTCGCTCAGGAGTAAGGGGAAGACTGAACTTAAAAACACAAGACAGGGGGGACAATGAGACGCAGGTGCAACACATAGGGACAGGGACCGGTGATTACATAGGCAGGAAGGAAGACGAAGAACCAGGAAGAAAAGTTTCAAAATAAAACAGGAAATTGAAAAACTAAACAGAAAACACAAAACTAAAACTTGACACAGGGACGAGACATGACAGCAACATGGAAACCAAGTAGAATGGGAAATGAGATGAATACTCTGAATATATTTCCCATTTCCTATAATAAATAATTATGGGTCTACATGTTTATTTTGACCTGCATAATTTGGAATGAATCGTGTAAGCAATGAGCTCAACATCAGCCAAACATCTGTAGGCTCAGTAATCCGGCTCATGTAATCGCCCCGGGTCAGTTACATGAATGGCATTGGACTCCAGTCTCACGTTGAACCTTAAATTATGATCAACAGGAATGATTTTGTAGAAGAGGGAAAGGCTTCATCTTGGACCTCATGCAGTCAGTAATTAAAGATAACTTGTCATAAATAAACATTAAGCATAAACACAACAGACAAAGGAACAACACAACAATACTGCTGAACTACATGAGAGACAAAGAGTGAGACTAAACACTTTTTGTCAAAGAAAAAGGTAAATAAATGTATTCAACTCAGCTGAAATAAGAAAAAAAAAAAAACTTCTTAAAGTTCTTACCAATAACACGCATGCACACACACACACACACACACACACACACACACACACACACACATGCGCGCACACAAGCACGCACAAAGAGAAACAACAGTTTTTGGGTATTTCTTACATTCAGTACATCTGTAAAACAATTCTCATAGTGTTCCCTTTCGTGCAGACCCTCTACATACAAAATGCACTATACACTAAGGTCATTCACAAAACCACAGCGTTCATACGCGACCCTAGGGCATGCACGGACCAGCCCTCAAACAATAACAGCGGCTCCTCCAGCCCACCCTGCAATTCATTACATATTGTAAGCTGTCAACATGGAAAGTTGCCTTGTTCAGTGTGCAGAAGAAAGGAGGACAGACAAAGAGGTAAAGAGGGACAAAACTCTGGCGAAGAGCCAGACTTTATCTTGCTGGGTGAAAATAACCAAAACATGCAGACACAGCTTCATTAACTCAGGGAGGGAAAGCTGTCTAACTAGACCCCTGTAAACATGTACAGGTCTAAGGGGGCTTTCACAGCAGCCGCATTTAGTCTGGCCGAGTCACACGACAGGTCTTTTTCCCTTTGGTGCGGTTTGTTTGGGCTGCAACGCAGCAATCACACTCGGGAGCGCACCAAAAGGGGACAGAACAAGGTGGACTCAATACGCTTAATATCAAAACAATGGAGCGGTACGTTTGTAGTGAGAACGTGATACGACCTCAATCCACACCGACTATTTGTACTCTATGTGTAGTCTGAGCTCAGTGTCTCCTGTAGTCAGGGGGGCTTTGCATTCTGCGATGCAACAGATCATACAAACTGTAGAAGGTTGTAATGGTTCCCTCCCAGAAATAGACAGAGGTCAAGCTCTGCATCACTCACATTGCGCTGGTCAAACTAGCTACCGCTACATTTGGAGACAGAGCAGACTGAAGTCTCAGTGACCAGAGCAGACTGTGTCTGATTATTCAAACGAAATGAGCTATATAATGCATAATGGACCAGAGTCTGGCAGGACCAGGCCAGTGTTCCAGAGTCTGGTAGGACCAGGATAATGGACCAGAGTCTGGTAGGACCAGGCCAGTGTTTTAGAGTCTGGTAGGACCAGCATAATGGACCAGCGTCTGGTAGGACCAGGCTAGTGTTCCAGAGTCTGGTAGGACCAGGCTAATGGACCAGAGTCTGGTAGGACCGGGCTAATGGACTAGAGTCTGGTAGAACCAGGCTAATGGACCAGAGTCTGGTAGGACCAGGCCAGTGTTCCAGAGTCTGGTAGGACCAGGCTAATGGACCAGAGTCTGGTAGGACCAGGCCAGTGTTCCAGAGTCTGGTAGGACCGGGCTAATGGACCAGAGTCTGGTAGGACCAGGCTACTGTTCTAGAGTCTGGCAGGATCTTTTTATGTTGCAGCGCTACAAAACATGGAAGAAATCAGGAAGTGGAAGCAGCCGGGCTGACGAGAAGGCGATGATGGAAGAAGATTGATGGGTGGGACGGGTCCTGATCCCGGAGGAAAGTCCAACCTCAGTAATCAAGATTAGCCCCCCCAACACTCAGTCCCACCACTCGATGGCTCCCAAACGGCAGGAAAATGCTGTGCAACACACACACACACACATACAGCAGCCGTGCATCCAGGGAAACCAATTAGGGCCGCTTTCAGAGAAAGGAATGTGCTTCGGCTAGGTTCTTGGGTTATTTATTTTGGTCTGGGGGGAGAGAGAGAGAGAGAGACAGAGACAGAGACAGAGACAGAGAGAGACACAGAGAGAGATACAGAGAGACAGAGAGACAGAGAGACAGAGATACAGAGACAGACAGACAGAGAGAGATACAGAGAGAGAGACAGAGAGAGATACAGAGAGAGAGAGACAGAGACAGAGAGACAGAGAGAGATACAGAGAGAGATACAGAGAGAGATACAGAGAGAGAGAGACAGAGACAGAGAGACAGAGATACAGAGAGAGAGACAGAGAGAGATACAGAGAGAGAGAAAACACTTCTGTTTTTGTGCGTATTTTGCTGCTGACTTTGTGTGTTGACACCATGATCTGTGTGCTGGAAACGAAGCCGTTGTCTGCACTGCGCTCGTGTCTTCCCGCCAGCGGTCACTGATGATTGTTACAGACGCGTCTGCAGAAAAAGTCCGGGACCCCGAGGGCGGTGCTCAGATTCCCTGCAGGGGGGGCTTCCAAATTATTGGTAATTCTTTTTAAACTTTTTCAAAAGTTAAAAAGTCTTAACATAACCACTAAGGTCTATATTAAAGAGACTTTAGATACAGTATTAGGGACCACTAAGGTCTATATAAAAGAGACTTCAGATACAGTATTAGGGGACCACTAAGGTCTATATAAAAGAGACTTCAGACACAGTATTAGGGGACCACTAAGGTCTATATAAAAGAGACTTCAGACACAGTATTAGGGGACCACTAAGGTCTATATAAAAGCATCCAAAGAGCACCATGTCATGGGACCTTTAAGTAATAGCAGTGACGCATTTTGAAATGGTTCTTTTTGAGTGCTGAAGTGGTTGAAACCTCTAAAGTCTGAGAGTCACAGTGGCCTTTAAAGGTTTTAAAAGAATTCATTATCGGTCCATTTCCATTTATTCTTCCATGTTCTGTGGCTGAAAGAACATCTGCTAATTACTAACTTTCCTTTTGCAAGACTTTTAGGTCTACCTCGGTAAATGACTGAACAAAATACATATTGTAGAAGCTATTAAGAATAAATAATAATAATAACTTCTTCACTTATCCTGGAAGGGACTCACCCAACTGTGTGTGTGTGGTGAAAGTGGAAAAGGAAACCAATAACTTGATGCACTTCCCTCTCACGGAAAACTGAAGCATGTGTTCAAAGAGTTTCACTCACACGGACGCTGATTGCCAACAAAATGTCAAAAGTAGCTGAAAAATGCAGACGCTTGCATAAGGAACTCTTGACTTGTTCCACTTTCCCAGGCAAAATGTTATACTTACTTAGTTATACTATATTACCAGGACATTTTGATATTTACATTTTAGACACTATAGTTGACAACCTCATCTGGATTGATTTATAATGAGTGCTGCCAAAAGGCAATAGGAGCGCATAAAATAGCAAAAAAACGTAATAACGTCTTTAAAAAAAGACTTTGCAGTTTCCCCCCCATCTCAACAAAGTTTATGTACAGGTTGTACAGGGAGGTGAATCTATTCTTCAATAATATGTGTTGGCATGATTAATGTTGCTATGAAATCCAAACTTTTAAATTGCAGAGCTGAAGCTAGTCTTTGAGTCTGACTTATTCTGGGGTCACATTACATATCAGTTTTGTCTTTTGACATTGCCACTTTGTCACATAAGGGGGTCATAGGGTCTTATAATCCTGCGGTGGCTTGGTTGGACTCTGACCAATCACAGCTTGAAGCCTTTCAAAGAAGTACTGTACATAGGCCAGGGACTGACTGTGTTATTCCGCCCGACAGCACTAACTCATGTTTACGTTGTCATGAGCTGCATGGAAATGGTGGACCAAGTGCAGAGAGGAGGCAGGCAAAAGTTGAGCTTAAGGTTTATTAAAATAAAAAGCAAAGCACAAACAAACGAAGGAAGTCCTGAGAGGGGCAGGTAAAAACTAAATCCAGAGTGCAAAAAATCCAGGAAGCAAGGAACCAAACCCAAACTGACACGGGGAGACACAACACTACACTGATCTAACACACATAATCCAGAGGGTAACGAGGTAACAAGAGGCAGGTGACAAGAGGCCTGGGAAACAGGTGGAAAACATCAGGTAATCAAGGGAAGTAACACTGAAGACAAGACAGAGACCCAGACTTAAAAATAAAACAAGAAACAGAACATATGCAAAAATAAATACCATACCATAATCACAAGACATGACAGTAACCAGGCTAAGAAATAAAGACAGGAAAACAGACAACCACAATAAGAAGACACAACAAGACACCAAACCAGAAAAAAACATACTGAATGTAATATGTTTCCCCCCCCCCCCTGTTTTTCTGACGCATTTGGCACTTTTTAGACGTTTATGTTGCTTCAAAGATTTCGGTTTTCAAGTCTTAATAGATAATGAAACCCATATTTCTGATACAGAAACTTTGAAAAGTACAACAGGAGCATTGATAGGTGGTGAAGGTGGGCTCTCCCCCCCCCCCCAATAGTAGAAAGCACATGTGCACAGGGTAATGCACAATGAAGATGTGATCAATGTCATTTTATTGCAATGAAAAATTCTCCTGACATATGAGTGATTGTAAAACGGCTACAAGTTTACTGAAATGAAATAGTCTTCTTAATTCTAGTCTACAAAGCAGGAAATGTTCCCGTGTCATTGGAAACAATCATGTAGAACGGTGAAATGCCAGCAGAAGAAAATATTTTTTCAGCCAACCACTTAATTTCCATGAAATGTTATTACAGGATTTTCACTGTGATTCGGCGTCCCAGTCAGTTTCCAACGCTGCAGCGGTTCACATATTTAAGTTGTCAGACAATTATTATGTTAGAGGTAAAGGAGTGACAGGAGTGGGAGCTGCACCATGTTAGCCTGACTTACAACCAGGCAGAGAGAGAGGGAACAAGAGTGAAAGAGAAAAAAAACCAGAATGATGTGCCAGAAACTGAAATACTCCGATTTATACTCTCTGGTGCTCACTCCTTTACAGTAGAAACAGACAACACTGTCTTGCTCATTTCCCCAGTGACTGCGAACCTTTCCTCACTGGCTGATGAAGAACTCAAACACTGGATCTAAAACGCACCACCTCTTTTTTAAACTGTACCCAGCGGTGCTGGACATGCTTCCAACTTGCCATAATACAATCTGCCAATAATCAAATGCACACAGGAACAATGTGTGTACATTTTTCCTCCGAGTCCAGCAATCCAGTTACCACCTTTACACTGCGAGAGGCAATTTCCTGTGTGGCTCAGCTGAGCCAGTAATTGAATCTCTGTGCTCTTGTTAAAAGTGCAGCTGTCGACGGCAAAGCTCGGTGGAAGCGGAGTGTGAATTCTTGTGTCATGGTGCAAGCGGGGAACTCTGGCCACATATGCCAGCCATCAGCAGCGGGCTGTACACTGTGTTTCTGTAGAGAGTCTGTGGAGAATGCCCCGTGGAGCTTTCTCACGCACATGTCCGGACAAATGCAAGCATGCTTTGACACAAATGCGTTGTGTGCTAAGTTTCATCGTTACATGTATGTATTTCTTTGTCTACCTACGGTAGAAAGAAGCTATACTTTGATTAAAAAATACAATATTTCCTCTGAAATGTAGAAGCACATTAATTTTCCAGCTGAT
Organism: Etheostoma cragini; assembly: GCF_013103735.1. Lineage (NCBI taxonomy): Eukaryota > Metazoa > Chordata > Actinopteri > Perciformes > Percidae > Etheostoma > Etheostoma cragini. Next base: position 25,446,405 of record NC_048418.1, on the reverse strand, counting down.
GCATGGTGTTACGTAACAGATTACCACTTTATGTTTTGAGTAAGATATCCCAAAGCGTGTAAATAGTTCAAATTAGGTATATGTCAACCAGCCAAACATTAAAATGCATAGGACATCATTTTTAATCTATAATAAGTTTAACTGAGTGGTTTGGATTCTTAGCCTGTTGGAATGTACAACATTTGCTAATTAGCAATATCACAACAGTACATAAGAGGCTGATGGGAATGTTTTTAGTTCTGCAGGTATTAAACAAAGGTACTCAACAAAATACGTTTTTCCCCCGATGGTGATGCTAGATGAAAGGTTTAAGGTCCTGAGGGGAACGTACTGTAACTGTCTTACCAAATGTAATCACAGTTGATGAGGCATTTACTCAAAACCACTAATGTCACCATCATGGTGGCAAAAGAAGTCAGGGGATGACACAAATCATTAGGATCCTCTGGGGAGCATGACGTATGTACAAAATGTGTATCCCAACCGACTATGGGGAAGAGGATGGACCCATTACATTTCCCAATATTTACCTTGAAACACCTTTTTAAATTGCTTAAAATCTCTCCTTAAACATTCCTTTCCAATGTTACGTCAAGGCACCAAGATTATGGTGTAAATAAGTTAGAAGGTAAGGTACACCTTATTGTTATAGCACTGTAGCCTGATATGCATGTAATAAATAAACAAATGCTTTCAAAATGTCTCCTCATGTTGACTTCCATGCTGTAGCTGCTGGCTCTGCCAGGATGCTGATTTGGGTTTTCCAATCCCTGGTTGCAGTTGAGCTACAAAACTCAAAGGGCCACGCTGGGAAAATGACATCAGTCAATCAGAGCCCCCCACAGCAGTAAAGAACTGTCAAATCTCCAACTCTCAAGGCACTGTGCAGAAGCACATATGCAGTTCAGTACATAAATTACACCCCCAAAGAGTTGGAACTGTCCAAAAAGGAAAACAGTGAGGAGCTGCAGACAAGTGAAACATGTACAGTAGAGCCATGAGAGCATGTTGAGGTGCTGAGTTTATTTGGCAACTGCAAATAAATTCATATTAAAGTTACCAGTATCTTTAGAACAGAATGAGGAAAAGATGCATTGGATTTACATATCCCTGCCTCTGCTGAATTACTTTTATCCCCAGTGGGGACAAAGTGTAGACCCCTTCGAAGTAATCAATGTCACCAAATCAATATATATACAGGGTATCTCTCTCTTTCTCTCTCTATATACATATACCTGAAAGTTTTTTAAACTAAGTAATGCAATGAAAAGCAAACACAAAGTGGCACATAACAATAAAATCTGAGCAGCAGTTGCTGATGTGTTCACAGCTCCGGGACGTTGCCAATAGGTGACTGTGAGCCGGCCAAAGGCACAGCCACATGACGGTGCTTTCAGGGGCCGTGGTATTTGAGTTTAGCCAGAAAAAGTGAACGATGACAGTTTTGTTCATGCACCAAAAGGACTCGTTAAGCTTAGGAAAAAGATTGTATTTTCCATTGGATATGGAAGTTTCGAAATAAATTTTGGCCGTGTAGAACTATATATATCCATGGTTTTAAAGAAGGACTTCGTTCTTGCGTGTTTTAATGGATGGCGGTTGTTTAATCACAACAACCTGTTCTTTACCTACGGTCCTGCTGGCCCAGAAATGTAACCGGCTTGTAACTGTTCAAATGCAGAAGAAATGCAGTTCAACCATCGGGGTGGGTTGATGTGTGGTGGGAGAATATCCTGCTCCAGTGTAGGCAATGCCAACATACACTGGGCTGTTTGAACTCCTCAAGGTGTTGAACATGTACTTCCGTCTGTAAATGTACTGGTCATTTTACATATCCGTGTCAAGTTGAAAAAGACTTTACCGACAATCTCTGTGGTCGGGACCTATAGTTACATTTATAGGACTCTTTCAACAATGCCAGAAAAAAATGCTAACATCTCCACAATTAAGTTGTCAACTTGCCACCTTGTTGTTTGAAACAATGCTGTTAAAGTAACATCAGAGCTGTCTTGTGTATTGCTCAATTTGTAGAATGTCAAACAAAACTATGGTGCATTTGTGTTTTTGGAACCAACTCAATGTGATGCGAGAACAGCCTGAACCTTGACAGTAAACTCCCTACACATGGTCTGCAATGTATCTCTAATGTCTACCAGACACTAGAAGACTTGGAACAGACTTTCAAAAGACTTAAGTACGACACATAGACTATAACATTAGTGGACAAAGCATCCGGTTCAACGAAGTGCTGAAAATGCAGGGGAGGGGAAGACTCCTTAAACCTGCAATCTATCTTAATTCCAGCAGGGGGGGACTCCTTCAATCTCCTTAAACCCGTCTAAAATCGTCACATCCAGGATGGCCACGCCCGTAACAGCAACCCGACGACTCCTAGCAGATCTCCAGCAACCCATGGGTGACATCACACATGCTCTGCCCATTAATATACAGTCTATGGTCTGACAACATCTCACATCTAAAGACAATCATCTCACATCTAACATCAAAGAGTGTCATAATACGTAAAGATCTTGCAGGTTCACACATAGTAAGACTACAACTAGAGTCCTACCAAGCTTGTTAAGCTAGTGTTAGCTAATAACTTAAGGGAAACTTTGCTGATTTTCTTTTAAGCCAGCAGTATTTGGCGGTCCGCATTTATCCAGCTGTAAATCTCCCGTTGGACTCCCGATTCACTTCAGAAAGGTTTAAATGAGCAACTTTTCCCCTTTAGCGTTTACCATAGCAACCATAATCAACACTGGCCCTAGCTATTTCCTGCTTCCTGTTTGGTGCTGGAGGGAGCACACCTATTGGTTGTTGACAATGTTAACATGATTTAATTTTACACTAACTTAAAGGCGAGAAAACAACTGACTTGGACTTTTGGGGCATAACCCAGTGTGGTACACTTCCTCCATTAACACATGTAGAAAAAAATAAAGTAATTATCTTTTTCTGAAAGGCAACATTTATTTGACAATTTTCATTAAGAGAAACTAATTTTTTTTATTATTCCAAAGGTACGTTAAAGCATGTTAGAAGAAAACAAATAAATACCCAGAGGCACCTTGGCTCAGCGCCACACAGGGAGCATGGGAATGACTGTGGGGGTGGGGGGGTCAGAGGTCGGCAAATGAGTTGAACAGGAAATACCCAATTTGGTGAACATCGTTAACCTGTTCTGGTCAATTACGAAATAGTTCCTCATTGCTACCTGCGGTTTTAATCATGCTTCCTCCGACTTGATGGATGGACGCTGTCGCTGAAGATGTTAAGTTCAAGTCACACATTTCTCAGCTCAGCTCTCTTGGTTTTCCACAAATAGTGCATTTCAAAAAGTGCATATTTATATGAGGCCTAATGACTCTAGTCCTACATTGTGTATACGTATTTTAAGACAAAAGTTGAGTATGTTAAATTAGCAGACAAAGGGACAAGGACCATGACCCCTTTGTGAAGTGGTTTCTGATTGTCTGTCCAAAGTTGAGAGAGGCTGAGATTTCTGTCTTCTGGTTTAGATGAGGAGCCAGGAAACAATAAACAAAATTCAATAATCACCCCAGCGATTTCCACCAAACCAGGGCGGCCATTCTGTTTATTTTCCTTGTATCGCGTTGCATTTTCTTTTTAATTTCATGGCCAAGTAGACCTCCCTGAAATCCTGCCACCCCCCTCACTAACCCCTAGTCCTCCGAACTCCAGCCTCATTCCCCCTTGACCCTCACCCCTCTTCTCCTCCCCCGTGGCCCTGAACCCCCTCATCACCACCATTAGAAAACACTCCAGACCCTCTAAAGGTCATGCTGCTCTCACATAGATTTGCCAGATGAGACTTTCTCATGAATACACACTGGGATTAAAAGTACACAATTAACACACAATGCTTTGTCTACATACCTATGTATGTAGAAATGTAGAGCAGAAGCATAGATGGAGACATATGGTTTTCTGTCTCCTTGCATGGACCGAAGTATAACAGGACTGATACTTGTCAGGCTGTCTTTGACTACCCAGAGCGCCGTGGCTGACACTGGGCTCCAGCGCCACAGTGTTCTTGTTTAGCTCGTGGTGCTGAGTCGGAGTCTTTAATGAAGCGAGAGCAGGAACTGGCCATGCTGAGGTGGCTCCTAACTTGGGTGGGGTTGGTGGGTCAATGGCTTCCTAAATGACAGCAACCTTCTGGCGGTCAGCTGAGATACCTACAGCTGTGAAATGAATCTAAAAATCACAGGTTTTAATTTATTAAATTCATAATGTTTGCAGTCGGTAGAACAAAGCTCTGAAGGGTCTTTCAGACCAAAAGCTGGTTGAACTTTGGGCGGAGCACGCCGTAAATTTGTGCTGAAACCAGCAGCAAGCGCAGTGCACACCTTGTTTGGTCTGAAAGACCTTGCAGTTGTTGTGGTTGGAGAGGTTGGCTTCAGGTCTCGGTGCCAGAATGTTGACATACCAGCTGTCCAGGTGGAGCTCTAGCTCATGATACCCAGCTGTCCAGGTGGAGCTTTGTTCATGATACGTAGCTGTCCGGGTGGAGCTCTAGCTCATGGTACCTAGCTGTCCAGGTGGAGCTCTAGCTCATGGTACCTAGCTGTCCAGGTGGAGCTCTAGCTCATGGTACCTAGCTGTCCGGGTGGAGCTCTTGCTCATGGTACCCAGCTGTCCTGGTGGAGCTCTAGCTCATGGTACCCAGCTGTCCAGGTGGAGCTCTAGCTCATGATACCTAGCTGTCCAGTTGGAGCTCTAGCTCATGATACCCAGCTGTCCAGGTGGATTTTTGTTCATGATACGTAGCTGTCCGGGTGGAGCTCTTGCTCATGATACCCAGCTGTCCGGGTGGAGCTCCGGACGGTGCCGCTGCAAAACAGCCTCAGGAAGGAACTGTTATGGTTTGGTATTTCGTTATATATGTCACCTTTTTGATTGTGTTATTTTTATCTTGTATATATTTAAGTTCTTGGTTGTTCCGTTGTCTTGTCTAGTTTCAATCTTGTGGTCTCTTAAGTGTCTGTATGTTCTGTCTCCTGTTTTATTTTGAAGGTCTGGTTTTCTTTGCTGTCTTGTCTTTAGTTTTACTCCCCGTGTTTTCCCGCTCTTGTGATTACCTGATGTGTTCCACCTGTTTCCTAGCCATTGTGTCACCTGCTTCTCGTTATCTCGTTAACCTGTGGATTCAGATCATTGTTGTTTGTATTTTTGTGTGTCAGGTCTCATTCATTTTCACGCCTGCCATCTCATACTTGGACTTTATTTTTTGGTTACCTTTTTTGCGTGCTTGTTTCCTGGACTTCTTTGTTTTTTTGTGCATTTTTGAGTTTTTTGATTAAATCATCATTACTATCTGTCATCCGGAACTTGTTTTGGTGGAATGGATGCGTTTAAAAGTAGTTTTAGTCGTCAACAGAAAACTCAGATTGGACAGATAGTCTAGCTAGCTGTCTGGATTTACCCTGCAGAGATCTGAGGACAAGGTAACCATAGTCCTCAGATTGGACAGATAGTCTAGCTAGCTGTCTGGATTTACCCTGCAGAGATCTGAGGACCAGGTAACCATAGTCCTCAGATTGGACAGATAGTCTAGCTAGCTGTCTGGATTTACCCTGCAGAGATCTGAGGACCAGGTATCCATAGTCCTCAAAAATCAACCGGAGTTTAGAACGCCACAACAATGAAAGCGGAAGGATACAGACATCGGCAAAAAGACATAAGTCCTGCAACACTGGAGCCATCCTGGAAGTGGACAGATCACAATGCAGGGAACCCATGGCGTAGGGCCCATCACCTTCTCCATGATGCTGTCATCCTCTTCCAGCTCCGCCTCGACTTTCTGTCGGATGTGAAACTGGACATGCCTGTGTGGCTGACATGTAGTGAATGTCAGTGTTGATGCAAAGCGTTGTGACTTAGATGAGAGTAGCCATCACATGGAATTAGTTTTTAGTAGTATTATTCACTGCCTCCGTGTTGCATACATATGCAAAAAGCCAACTATTGTCAGTGGATTGGAGTAACCAAATGGGAATGTGTTGATGTCGGCTGGAAGGAGCTGCGGGCTTGTTCTCAGTGTCACTGAACTTCACACGGTAAACGTTCTTGTTGTGCATTATGTGTTGTTTGTTGTTCCTTTATTTTATTTCACTGTCTTTTTTTTTGGCAGCTTTACCCTTAATCTGCACTGCCTCGCAAAAAGATTTAGCTTACCTCATGCTTTACAGTCCCTGCCTCTTGCTGGGCAATTTCCTTCATGTGGGTGGGCTACTTTCCTCCACAGTGTCCTCGTGTGGCCCGGCTGTCCTGCCCCGTGGGCTGGCCGTCACTTTTAATTCACTACCTTCACTGATACTGGATGAAGTGCAGCTTGGAATCAGTTGTTCTTTCTTGTGATCCACATCACATCTCAGGTCCTAAAAAGCATGTGTAGTCTGCTACAGTTTGTCTAGTTTTTCAACCTGGCTTTCACGGTCTCTCTAAACCTGTTCACCTGGTACTGAATGTCCTCTTTTTGGTGTAAAGTGCATTTGTAGCTTATGACTAACATCCACATTTTTTTGTTATTTTATTTCCTGCCGACCACCCCCACACCCTTTTGCATTGTAAAAAGTACTCTATGATACAGGAGGCTCATCTATTCTTCCTACTGAAAGGCAATAGGGAATCAACATACTCTATATCAAAACCATTATACAATTTCAGCATTATTTATAAAATAATGTTTCTCTTCTTTGGAGAATATCTATTAAAAAGAGTCTGATTAAAATGCATAAACGTGACACATGCAGGTGAGAGGGGGCAGGGCTGTATGGGGACATAGGACACAGAGGATGAGATCTTGGTGACCGCCCTTGGGCGATCGAAGTTTGGGATTTCTTTTATTCTTTTAATGTTCTTCATTTTTTCCATGCTCATCTGTTCAGTCAAAACCATAGAGAGTTCCGCACATGGTCTCGCACCATGCTAATAACAAGCTAACGTTAGCCAGACGGTTAGAATGAGCAAGTATCTGAAGGTCTGGACACAAAAGTGGAAGAGTTGGCGAACGAGGCTGAGGGCAATGGAGCTGACGTTAGCGTGCGAGTCAGTCACACTATGGCGAGCGCAAACAGCAGAAGACCCGCCTGCAGGTGGCTGGTCAGTTAACGTTTCCACAGCAACGAAGAGAAAGTCATGTCCAAGAGGAGGATATCAATCATTCATACGTAATAATTATAATGGACATCACCAATGTGAATTAATATGATAAGAAAAATAGCCTGAGGTTTCTGGGAAAACCCTTCCCTGTTGACCTGTAAGAACCACAATTCAAGACAAACTATAATCCTTGTGGGATTACACCATTTATAGCTATTATTTCTGCAAGAAGTCCAGAAGAAACACTTTGGAAGCTTAGACAATGCACTGAAACTCCAAACAGCTGTAGGCTATAGGACCACAACTTGGACAGACATTCTGTACATTGTAACCGATACACAGACACACACACTGACAGTTGACTCCCAACCAGCACATTTGCACACATTGTATTTCATGTTGTCAAAAATAAATATGGCTGCAGGAATGAATGCAGACAGCAGCACAATTACTGTACAGTTTGTATGACAGATCATGCTTTAAAATGAGATATGGGTGGTTCACACACACACACACACACAAAGGCAGCTGTCTGTTGGCAATAAATTGAAACGCCTGTGTGTACAGTACACGTGTGTGTGTGTGTTTGTGTGTGTTTCCCCCTGACATCTCCATAAGTGAAGTGAACACGGCTCTGGCTCCTAACAGATTCTCTGCACCACATAAAGATGTCATCAGACGGACGCAGTAAATAACTCCGGTGAAGCAATGATGAATGAGGCTGATTCAGAACTGTCCCGCTCTTCTTCTCCTAAACCCAACTGTCCCGCTCTTCTTCTCCTAAACCCAAATCTCCCGTTCTTCTTCTCCTAAACCCAACTGTCCCGTTCTTCTCCTAAACCCAACTGTCCCGGTTCTTCTCCTAAACCCAACTGTCCCGCTCTTCTTCTCCTAAACTCAACTGTCCTGCTCTTCTTCTCCTAAACCCAACTGTCCCGTTCTTCTTACCCTAAACCCAACTGTCCCGCTCTTCTTCTCCTAAACCCAAATCTCCCGTTCTTCTTCTCCTAAACCCAACTGTCCCGCTCTTCTTCTCCTAAACCCAACCGTCCCGATCTTCCCATTGAACCATCCCATTCTTGTCCCGCGTCCCGTACTGTTTTCCTAAACCGAACCCAGAATTCTTCCGTGGTAAATTTACTAAATGCCACTTTCTTGGGATGAAAGCAAAACCTCAAAAAAACTTGTTGACCTTGGCTTCACAATATTTGCCCACAGATTAATTGATACATATTGGATAGCTGATACAAAAATTGGATAGTGCAACACCAGTGGGTCTGAACCACATTCAGAGTCTTTAAAGTTGGCATTTATGAGTAAGTGATGAAAATAGTGACATTATAAAAAGAATATATTTATATCCAAATTTGAGATGAAAAGCATTGACTTGAATTGCGACACACCGCCCAGTCTCATGGCAGTTTGGCATATGGTCACGTCATTTAATCTAGTGATTCGTTTACAGTTCACGTTAATGTCGTTATTTTCATGTGACAATTAATAATTTTGAAGTAATGTATTTCAATTGGAAGCCTATTTTGTCATCACAGAACGATTACGGTAGCGATTAGTATTTTTCCCCGGAGACCGGGGGTTGTGTTCCGCGTGTTGCACTTTAATTCTGTTGTTTCCTGTTACCTGACAACTGTGTAAAGCTAGGTTTCCTTTGTTAAAGTTTGAGTCGTGTTAATTTTAAATATAAAGTACTTTATTTTTATTAGATTCTGTGAAACACTAATCTTTGTAGCCCTTGTCCATGATTAGTAAAAAACAAAAAATGAAATGAGTTGTTGAAATGTGTTTCATTTAGCAAAATGACATTGTATTGTTCTATGCTATCCAATATTTTCTATTTTTCTAAGCTGATTTTCTGTGTTTTATTTTGATAAAATGTCCCCCCCCCCCCACCCGCTGACTGATTATTGGGCCAACCCACTTTAAAAAATCCTGGAATCGCCCCTGGTGGCTCGATCCAAATCTTTCTTTAACCTTTTTAGTGTATAGTCGTTCTTTCCTGTAACGAAGGGATTTTGAGAATGGTAACACACAGGGACTGGAAGGTAAGGGGAACAGCCTGACGTCACGCGCCGGATGTCAGATATTATCCAGACCAGTAAGTAAACAACTGATTCATTGACTGTATTTTACCTAACTTTTTTGCCTTGTGTCAAAAAAACACCCTCAACCCAAAGTGTATAAACTGATGAGTCATTCAGACCGCCTTCAAAAAGGAGACCGAATATCACTATTTCCTCTCTAATCATTCTCTCCCTTCATGTGCCTTCTCCCTGGGTGTCCACGGAGTTTGTTAGTTGACTGGTCTGGAAAAGGTCAAGAGTGTTGAATTAGAACGGCTCTCTGAGCCAACATAAGCACAGACATTTTCCTCCAGGACCCTCTTTTGAAAATTGGCCCTGGGCAAAAGGCGGTTATGCTCTGGCTGCATGCTGCCCTCCTGCTAGCACGCTTAGCTTTAGCACGTGCAGCCAAGAGAAATTGTCGCCATTTAGGTCTAAGGGTGGCGTGGAAAGAGACATATGTGAACTTGAAATTGGTTGATTTCCTGTGCAAACACACAGTCTATTGTTTGGGTTTCCAGTTGTAAGGTTGCCAGGTTGTGTGCTGATCCAATAGAAGACAGAACAGCTAGTGGAGCACAGATGGTGCAGCATATGTGTGAGTTTAAGCATTAAATTACTTTTAAAAAATCATATCTCGTTTGTCCCAAACCGATTCAACAAACATAGTACCAATCCACTTATAAAAAAGAAAATGTTTTAACACGTCTGTGTGACTCATTTTGGGTACCACATGATATAATTGTGTTTTTTTGTGCTCAACACACCAGATCATAACCACATCTTAGTTTGAAAGCTCCTAGAATTTCAGTGTTCAGTTTTTTTTTTTCCTGGAGTAGCAAAGAGGAAGAACTAGATAGCACAGCTATGGAACAGCTAGATTAACACTGCATTTCAGTCAACGTCAGTCAAAAAGTCTAAAAAGAGGCTTAGGACCTGTGAAGAACAAACATGACTGTGTGTACGGATCTGAAATATTCAGATCTGGGTTTGTTTTTAACAATTAATCCAGTGGTACGGGGGGAGACTGAGGGGACATGACCACGATCAACTGTCATTTATGAACGGCTCGTGAACGCTCAGCCTCTGGCAAGGTCACAAAAGAAATATCAGGATATCATGTGTATGAACAAATGTTTGTTAAACAAGAAATAAATCCATGCACATTTTAAAATGTATGATCCAAACACACGACTTCTGTGACATGTTCTGTTTTCTATCCCCCAAAAGAGGGCGGGGCCTTGATGTTTAGCTAAGTACACGTATGTACCCTAACGAAGAGCAACATAGGCTGAGGTTCGTGGCTGTTGTAGTATTTATAACTAACATATCAAGCTAACAGAAGACAAAGGAAACAAAGTAATTGTTCAATGATTATTGAAAGAAATGAGAAACAAATGCACAGTCCTCACACAACGTTCTGGTGTGGAAACTGAATAACTGTCCATGCTGCAACCACTTGAAATGATGAGCCTTATTCAAAGATGCTCTCTTCTTTGAGTTCTACAGGCTGCTGACAGTTGAAAAGCAGAGAGGGAGTAATGTATGTCCTCAGATAGAGAGACCACACGATGAACGAGAAAATGCCAGGACGCCAGCGTGGGGCTGGGGCCGGGACACAGATAGGTGCTTTCTTATCTCCATGCATAAAGCTATTTGATCTTACCTCAAAGCACCCAAACCACTTTAAGTAAAGACATTTTGGATTACGTTAAAGAGATGTTGGGACATGTACCCACTATGAATGGGAATGCTTGGATTGTTTTTGATTGATGTTTCCCAGTCAGGCGGTGATACCTAATCCATGCCCGGATCGGGTACAGGATTTTAATTTGACATCCAGAGACATCTTTACAACAGTCAGTCTGCTGCTGGGCTCCTGAATAATCAAACTGACAATTGACATTGTAAATTCTGCTCATTCCTAGAGTAACTACCTAAGGTTGTAACATTTGGAAGTATTGAAGATTAAGAATCTGTCTTAACGGAGACACTTCATTAACACATCCAGCAGGAATGTACCTGAACCAGCTTTGAGTCTTTTTTATAAATAGTTCTTTGTAGCATTTTATTCCCATGATGAAAACATGGTCTTCATTCTCCAATCTTTAGCCTTAGATCACAACAACTGCTAACATTTGTGATAATAATAAATGATAAATAAAGTACTAAAAGGAAATGATAAAATAACAATAGAAAAAAACTTCTCTGCCTCTATTAGTGACTCTTTCTCTTTTTGAGTTTGTATCTCCATCCCTGCCTCTCTACCCCCGCCGACTGGAGTTTTTGTTGTACCCAGGCAGATGGCTTCAAACACCAGGTACCCCCCCTTGGGAGCCTCACGAGGAGGTCCTGGACACTACAGGCCTGCCTGAACTGCAGGGTGTGGCATGTGCAAAACAAGGGACCAAATAGATTTATGCATCACTATAATTCCAGCCGTAATGCACAGAGTGGCTCAAAGCAAAGCAAGGCAGCGCGTGGGGGAGTGCTGGGGGAGCGAGGGACAGCGAGTGGGCGAAGGAAAGAAGGGAAAAGGGAAAGGGGCAGATACCAGGAGAACAGATTTCTTACAGATCTCATTCCATTTGTGTGATAAGAAAGGAAAAATCAGCTTCAGATGAGGGAAGTTGCAAAGGGACACGCATCACCTTCCTTTACGTTGTGAGAGGCAGATCACAGGGGGCACAGAGCGAAGGAATGAGAGGCAGGCGTCTCGAAATGTCGGCACAACCCGCCTCAGAAGTGTTTTTGTATAAAATCCTATTGAACATTAACACTTTCATACTTGAAGAAAAATTAAAGTTCACATCAATACTTTTTTCCACATTCTGAATCAGTTTTATTCTTCCGCTGCAATAACTGCAGGAATCGTTCCGTGGTGAACTTGACAGTTCAGAGGAGTCTCCCAGTGAAGTCTGACATACATGCTACAGAGCGACGAGCAAACAGGCCCCGAGGCAGGAGCAGTGTGTGGAAAGTCTGCCGTGTGTTTGCAAGTCCCCAGTCGCAGGCTGGACCCCCGCGACCACCCGTGTGCTCATCATCACATACCTGTACTTTTACTCTAAGTAGGGCTTGCTAGTACTTTATACCACACTGCTGCAATCTTATGTTTTTAGATTTCTTTCCTTTCATTTTGAATCTTTTTTCAGTGTCCCATTAATATGCATATTAACATCAGCGTCACATTTTGGAGTTAATTTAATAACAATTTATACCGTTTGTTGATCCCCAGTGGGGAAATTACAATTTACAATCTGTTTGTTATTAATCACTACACACAGGCCTGAAATACACACACACACACACACACTCAGGACCTAATAACGCACAAATGAAGAGATAACAGAGTGGGGGGGGGGGGGCTGCTAGGGCTGGACCAGCGCCCTGAGAGGTTGGGGGGGGTATGGTGCCTTGGTGGATCTAATCCAGCTCTCCAGCTACCAGTCCACACTCTGTACTTTGGCCCATACAGAACCAGCGACCCTCCAGTTCCAGACCCAACTCCATAAGGACTAAGCAACTGCCCCCCCAAAGATTCCTTAGATTCAGAGCGTTCAGGGAACTATATATACATTCTCAGGTGGTAATGCTGTTGGGTGCAGCAGCTGTTTCTTGGCCATGCCACCATATCTGGCTTTTGAAAGTAGCCCAGGTTTTGGCAAGCTAGAAAAATGCATGTACTACTAAAAATAAAAGAAAGACGGTTAGTTCTTCTGCATAATTTGTGATACTTTTTACTGTCAAACTTTCCATTGTAAGTCTGACGAGGAAGTTCAGCTTCCTCCGCTGATCAGCTGATCTGTGATTTATGCAAGTGAGACGAAACCCTTCCTAATCTCTTTGTGAAATGCTGACAGTTTTTTCAAATCTGGGCTGATGAAATGTTGAATTGTATCAAACATCACAGACTACGGATAATTGTTGTATGTGTTCTGCATAATGAACTCATCTGTGTTCGGGAAATAGTAAATAGTATTTTCCATCATTTCCTTTTAAGCATGGATGAAACCCCATGTGACACAGAAGAGGTGCTCTACGTTTGTGAAGAGGTTTGCATGTGGTGATAAATGTCACTCTTCGTCTTGCCTTCACTGTCTGAACAATTGCTCCCTCTATAAAAAGTGAGCCAGCCAATTGCCTCACGTAGATTTGTCTCCTCCAGCTCTCGCCTCAGCGCTCGTTTCACAGCCCACAGCTGTGCAAGAGCAAATTTATTATCAGCCTTAGTATTTGTGACAGGCTATCCGGCAGACGCTCGGGGTCCTTGAAGTGCAGAAAGGCCTTCCCATCGCTGCGCTCCTCTGCCTCCCAGCAGGTCTGTGAAGGGAATTTACTGCCACTGTCGAAACTTGTGTCAGTTCTCAAAGGGAGAGAGAGGAGACAGAGACAGAGCGAGAGAGCAATATGGGACTTTTTTCTTCTTCCACAGATGCCCGGACATGCAGTCTTTCCAGCCCACAGGGCCTTTGAAATCAGCTCGCTCGTTAATAGTTGTCTCGTGAAGGCTCGGAGAGAGGAACGCTCGACAGACTCTGAATGGAGACACCAAAGCTCGGTTTTGTCAAGCACTGAAAGTTTCATTTTCATTTTCTCACTGTAGCATAAAGAAACGGTTTTCCTGCTGCACTTCCTGGCCCCCACCTACCCCAGGAGCAAATTTAAGTCAATTCATGAGCGTATCTTCAGCTCCAGACGAGAAACTGGAAATTCTATGTTCAGTGTTTGACTTTGTGTAGTCTTAACAAAGCAGTTTTGTCTGTATCCCAATTATGTTAATGTGTATTGTTCTATTTCTATTTTTATTTTGTTATTGTAAACTTAATTCCAATGGAATGACTGGTGGCACGTTTATTAAAGTTTGTTCTGCTCATTTTCAGGTTCATAATTGTATTTAGAGGTTGTACCAGAATAGGTTTACATGCTTTCACTTTCAGAAAACATATTTGTTGTACTGCACATTGTTGCAGCTCCCCTTTTCACCCTGTGTGTTGAGCTCTGTTCTTTTTCTATTGTTTCAACCCATGCTCAGTACCTAGGTAAGGACTACTAGCCAGTCAGAAGCAGAGTATGAGGGCCCTGACAGTACCTAGGTAAGGACTACTAGCCAGTCAGAAGCAGAGTATGAGGGTCCTGACAGTACCTAGGTAAGGACTACTAGCCAGTCAGGAGCAGAGTATGAGGGTCCTGACAGTACCTAGGTAAGGACTACTAGCCAGTCAGAAGCAGAGTGAGAGTTTTTTTTTTTTTTTGTAAACCTATTACATGCACAAAAGAGATATATAACACAATAAAGGAAAGGGAAAAGCCAAAAGCATGATATGAGTGTACTTTAATAATAACGTTGTGTTTAAGATGTTAATGATTGTCTTTATATTGTCTTTGTCTTCATAATTATTATTCTGCCCAAAAGAAGTTTCCTTTTTTATTTATAAAAAACTATACAAAAAAAATGCAACTTGATTTGCAACTTTCCCTGTCTCCCGCAACTTCATTGCAACAAACATATAAAAAACAAAGCAACTTTTATCATAATTTTTTACAAAAGCTCCCACAACATCTGACATTTTGGGCTGCAACATTCTCAAAAAGCTGTTAGTGTGTATTGTAGAACCAAACCCATGGAGGGCTGGTGGTAGCACTTGAAAACACCAAAAATGGCATGTGGCCCCGGCCAGTCCCCTCCATTTGAAACGGTCTAGAACCGCCACTGGTCTCTTTCCTAGTTCTCCGTCAACGGACCAACAGGTTGCCTTATATCTTTCTGTATATGTTAATGTGTATATGTATAATGAACACACTGAGCCACAGAGCAGTGCTGCTGAGCGTCCTGGAGGAGAGGACACACTGGGGTAAAAAAAAAGCCTGTGCTATAAAAAACATCTCAGAACGTGAAGCCATTCATCCCTGAGCTCGCCCTCTCCACGTCCCGTCTCAAAGGCATCCAGACATAAAGGCGGAGGCAGGGGGACAGGGCCGCACTGGAAGAAGGGCCCCTGAGCAGCACCCCCCTTTCACACAGGCCAACATAAAAGCACCAGGTTCCTGGTCAGGAGTGAAACAGATAAATAAATACCCTCTCCACCTCCTCACCTCAGCCCCTATTTTGTTCTCATTGCTTATTATTGACACAATCAGCCCAGGGTGACAGCAGCAGTTTGTTGCATCTGTGCTTCTCTTCAATTTAGGATGAAGTGTGGGATGAACTGGCAAACAAAAAAGGCATTCATATGAATCTGTTTGTCTTTATTTTGGGCCATTTAGAAGCATTTGCACACATTTGTATATGTTTTGAGGGACGGTCATGGAATTGCCAGTGCTAGGGGCTCATTGGCCGAGTGACTACACGCACGGCTTGTTGGAGTACAAACAACTGTTTTCCCTGTATTGTGCCCCTGTGGCCCCCCTGGCATTTTGTTCTCAGGGTTGTATATAATTTAGTTTTATAATTTAGTCAATTCAGACGTTTAATTCAGCAATAATCACCCAGCCTGCCACAGGTCCAATGGACTAGTGACTGGTCTATGAAAAACAGCAACTGCATGCAGACATATTTAATAAAACAGAGCAAATGAATAATGAACAGGGCAACTAATAGAACTTAACTACTAGTTACTAGAGTCATTTGAATTTTTAGATAAGAGAAGAACATAGAAATGTGTCTTGGACAAACAAACATTTTCTGCTATTTAAAGAATTCAACACAACATAGACACACACACATACATAAAGTACACAGACTGTTGCATCACTCTGCATGGACATGCTCGTGTTACATGCAGAGACTGCCACCAGCCAACGGGATTGCACACCCCCATACTAGTTGTCATAAAATGTGCAGGAAGGGTAAACTGCCTCATCAACAACTCAAGTTCAACTAAATCCAGATTTGGTTCTCAAGCTGTTGACATGTTCAAAATGGATGAACTGACACTTAGTGCCACTATAGCCTGGTCCTTTTTTACATGTTAGCTGTCCAAATGACAAGTTCCTACGCAAAGGAAAAAAATTCAGCAAGAGAAATAAATGTCTCAATTTCTACTCGATGATTCAGGAATTTACTCTTATCCTTATCCTAATAACGGCTCTGGTTATGTGTCCTTTAAATACCACATGTAGGATAACAAAGTGGGGAATGGGGTTGGGGGCTGGGGGTGCTTAAAGGCGACCTTTACAACTCTGCTACAACAACACCCAGAGCCCATTCCCTCTCAATAACACTCCACCAACCCCGTTCACACTGTCATGGCCACCAATAAATCTCTGGATATTAAAAGCTTGGACAAAAGGGACTTTACAGGATTATAATTTATGGTCCTCATTAAAGACACTGTTGTTTGCATATGACGCAACAACAGTGTTGTATGACGAGAGGGAGCTTTCATTACTTGAAGTAAAAAAGAAAATAACCTTGCACATGAGTCATTTTCATGAGAATTTTAACTGTGAAAACACTCAGATTTGAACTAACGTTTGATTTGTTTTGGCATTTTGCTGGTGCATCAAGTGTACATTAATATAAGATTGAAATGTTCCCATTTTTACACAAAAAAATGGAAATAGAATGATGGCCAACAAGAATTTCTAAGCCCAAGTTTTTTTTTGTTTTTTTTTCTACCAAACATACTGCAGTCTGACACCAGCCGTTTGCTAAGTAGTTATTGGTTTGGAGAAGTGAAAGGCAGATATCTGCAGGCATGTAGACTGCAGAAAAATAAGTGGAATGCAAAAATCTGAGGTTTGAAGTGTGGCATCCTTTCTTCGTCTCCCCTGTCTTCATAACACATTTTACTGCTATTCTACCATATTTTTCCAGTGTCGACTGACTGCGGTTTTTGGCCGCACTTCTCAACGCTAATTTTTCCAACAGATGTTACATTTCAGCTGCATAGAAGAGGAAATGTGAGAGAAATAAATATTCTGTCATAACTGGGGAACAGGAGGTGAGAGTGGTGCAGCCAGCGGAGAGGTCCTACCTCCTACTGCGCTAAGGCTGCCTCCATGCACCATGGGGAAAGGTTTTCTTCTTTCTTCTAGACCTTACCTGAAGGAGAGACGGAGTACGGACCCTCTGCTACTGTACATAAATTGTAGACAATTAAGTTGTGTGTTAAACTGGGCCGGACAGATGAAAATAAATATGTATATTATTTAGACATCATTAGACATTGTTTTAATATTAAAAACACATGTCGAAGGCCCAGTAAATCCATAATCTAAACTGTATGGCTACCATAGTGGCTCCTTTACCTTTAATAGGCTTATCTTCAAAGTGTAAATAAAATGGTTTTCTTTCAGACAGACAAAATTATCTTTTCTATTAATATGCTGGATCATATTATTGTATATTTTCAGATATATTGGATTTTTTGAAAATAAAGTGACTTTCTCAAACATTTGACACATACAGTGACCTTTCCTCTGGACTGTGTGGGCGTACACAGACATGTTTGACATCACCGTACTTACTCTAATGGCTGGAACCACTAAGGTCTATATAAAAGAGACTTCAGATACAGTATTAGGGACCACTAAGGTCTATATAAAGAGACTTCAGATACAGTATTAGGGGACCACTAAGGTCTATATAAAGAGACTTCAGATACAGTATTAGGGACCAGTAAGGTCTAGATAAAAGAGACTTCAAGAACAGTATTAGGGGGTCACCCATCCATCTTGTGTTGGGTCGTGGGGGAGCAGCTCCAGCAGGGGACCCCAAACTTCCCTTTCCTGAGCCACATTAAGCAGCTCTGGCTGGGGGATCCTGAGGCATTCCCAGGTAGCAGATATAATCCCTCCATCTAGTCCTGGGTCTTCCCTGAGGCCT
Organism: Etheostoma cragini; assembly: GCF_013103735.1. Taxonomy (NCBI): domain Eukaryota; kingdom Metazoa; phylum Chordata; class Actinopteri; order Perciformes; family Percidae; genus Etheostoma; species Etheostoma cragini. The sequence continues at coordinate 25,428,369 of NC_048418.1, read as the reverse complement.
TCTCCCAGCTGGACGTCCCTCCACCTAGTCCCGGGTCTTCCCCAAGGCCTCCTTCCAGCTGGACGTGCCTGGAGCACCTCCCTAGGGGAGGCCCCCAAGAGGAATCCTTACCAGAAGCCCAAACCACCTCAACTGGCTACTTTCAACGTAAAGGAGCAGCGGCTCTACTTCAACCCCCCCACGAATGACTGAGCTTCTCACCCTATCTCTAAGGGAGACACCAGCCCCCATCCTGAGGAAACCCGTTTTAGCCACTTGTACCCTGGATCTCGTTGTTTGTGTCATGAACCAGCCTTCATGACCATAGGTGAGGGTAGGAACCAGAACTGACAGGGACATGGAGAGCTTTGCCTTCTGGCTCGGTTCTCTTTTCGTCACAACGGTGCAATAAATTGACTCTAATACCGCCCCCGCTGCACCGGTTCTCCAACCAATCTCCTGCTCCATAGTCCCCTTACTCACAAACAAGACCCCAAGGTATTTAAACTCCTACACTTCCTTCACTAAGACCTATATCCAAGCATCCATGTCATAGGACCTTAAATAATCCTTTTAAAACTTTTAGTTTAAAAAGAGATGTTAATCAAGAACACTTGTTTTGAGGAAAGGTTTCATCAGGCAACATAAGTGAAAACACCTGTGAGAGACCGCGGCTGTGTCAATGTGGGGACTAATTAGAAAGTGAAAACGTAAATGGAGTTTGTGTCATTCATTTCAAGATTGCTCCTGTTGGTGACAGTTTAAACAAGCCACACTCATGCACCTTAATGCTTCAAATAATGAAAACTCTGTATACACTGTGCACTAAAGTGCTTCTTAAAGCAAAAGCTGAACGAAAACAAACAGACAAACATGCAGTTCAGTGTGGGGGAACAACACCTTTACATACAGCCTGTCAAAGCTGTCGGTCTCCTCCCCCTGACCCTGACCCTCCCCAGGCCTTGCTGCTGGAACAAAGCTTCCACTGTGTGTGCCTGCTCTGGGGAGTTGGCCAGGGACAACGCTGGGCCGCCTCCACCGTGGCAACGATTGAGGCCATTTGGGCAAGCTGAGGTTAGAAGGAAGGGGGTTGGGCGTTTGTCGGGGGTGGGGGGCGGACTGACGGATGGGGTGTGTGTGGGAACCATGCCCCGACCCGCCTGTCTACTTGTGAAAAGGGCCAGTGCGCTGCCAATTTGCAATTCAGATCTCCCCTCATGCAGGATCACATTGGGAAAAGACACATCAATGGCTGGCAAAAGCAGGTCTCCGCTGACGGCTAATGTCATTCCCATTTTGATTCTTGACCCCCTTTTTTTCCAAACGCGGTCTGGTCCTCCAAAACTAAAAAAACCTCCCCCCTTTATTGTGTGCTTCAGTCGAAACCCGCGCTCTCTTTCTTGGTTGCCACATTAGATTCTAAGAGGAAAAAAAAGAAAACAAAGTTCAAGCTCCCATTCACATCGGGGCAGTAATTGTCATTCATATTGAGATGGTGTGAAATACGTCAGGAAAAGAATGAGAGAAAGGAGCATTGGAAATTTGCCTCCTCTGTTCGATGAGAAGTGAGTGTTGTTAACTATCGCGGTCATTATCGCTACACTCTAATTTGTACCTAAGCCAGTTAACTGCTGGGTGGTGGTGGTGCAGTGGATGTGACACATGCCTTTGGTGTGGGTTCAATTCCCACTGTGATACATCAAAAATGTGTCCCAGCGCAAGACACTTAACCCATAGTTGTTCCAGAGGCGTGCGACCTCTGACACATGTCTAGCAGTTATAAGTCGCCTCGGATAAAAGCGTCAGCTAAATGACATGTAATGTAATTGTAATGTAAAACTGTGGCAGCTAAATAAATAGATAAAAGACAAAGCCAGGACTGGCACTTCTGTAACTGGTGGCCGTGGCCCTGAGGAGGGGAAAGAAAAAAAGGCCCTTTACACATCGTATCCGCTGAAAGCCAAAGGACAAACTGGGAGAGAGCAAAAAGCCAAAAGTTTCTCCTCCGTGGAATTCTAAATACGTTTAGGTTCTCAGAGACACAAAGAAAGGGTCCAACACAGACATGAATACATTGTTTAGTGTCTGCCAGCTTGCACCTCCAGAGAAAAAAGCTGCTGGGGGGTTCACTCAAGCCAGATAGGAAAAAGACCCATTTCAGTACATTCCCATTGACCACATCTTCTAGTTTAGGCAACGTTTTCAGCATCTTTACTTCATGTCTGGCTTCCAATCTACAGAAATGTTGGCAGTTAAGTTGTAGGCGACAGCAAAGAAATCCAACTGGTCGTCTGATACTTCTACTTTTATATGTTCAATATATGTTTTACACTATTTTAACTTTATATTATTTTATTTCCATTAACTTATACAAACAGAACCAACAGAACTATGCTGCGTTCAGGGTCCAGAAGGGAGGTAACACAACAAATCATGATTTTTTTCTAAAGTTAACAAAGAGTAAGTAGGAGTTAAGTAGTCCTTGTACCTAAAACCTAAACCTAAACCTAAACCTGAACCTGAACCCATCCGAGAACATTTCACTCTAGCCATTTGGCTGGTGGATGAAAAAGTTCATTTTGAAAGCTGTTTGTAATCTAAAAAAAAAGAATTTGTCTTCTTAGTCATATTGAGGTCTGTGTCAACAATTTCTCTCATTGTTTCTCTAGAGTAGGTTCATTTGAGCGTCCCAGTTAGCTCCCAAGGATCCAGTACAGTGCATGGCCGGAGCCCAGCTTGTTTTCCGTTGAATTAATTCCTTACAGAGCCCCCCCCCCCTCCCAGGATGAGGTCAACGTGCTACATTATCAACAAAACAAGACTTCTGTGGTCACAGGCCTTCGTAGACACAGCATAATCAGGAATTTGCTTATTGGTGAGATCCTCTGAAACACGTGTGTCCAGAGGAGTCAGATTTCGCCTCTGGATCAGATCGAGTTCATATCATAACACTTTTGTAATGAAAATGTGTTTAGCTGCCAAGATTGCACCAACCATGAAATATTATCTTTTAGGTCAAGTAAATATATAAAAAAGTTTGAGTAAACTGTTTTTTATGGACCAAATATTTTCACAAATTTGAACTTTGTTTTAATGAGCTTGGTTTGTTACCGAGTCGAAACCGAGCTTAATGTGCCTCACAGCTCCAAGAGCCACAAAGACCTTTTTCATTCTTCAGTAGCAGAAATAAAGTGTCTGTGAACTCCACGAGAAGGCAGAAGGATCTATTTTCACCTCTTAGAAGTGCCATCGTTTGGAAGGTGGAAGTACACGCTCTAAATCGCATCCCGGTGAGCTGTGTCGTGGCTCGAATGTCACATCACCGCCAAGAACCCAGCATGGCTCTTCAAAACTCCCCTCGCTGCCTCCTGTTACAGACGCCGCTCGGCACCATTTGGCTTTTGCATCATCACATTCTTTTCAAGTGTTTGTATTTGGCTCAGTTTGTCTAGGTGATACTTCAGGGTGCTTTGAAGCACTTAGGGAATAGATGAATATGGTTTTCCCCTCATCATTTGTTAGCTTTGGCAAGAGTGAAAATATGGTTGGTATGCAGGATGTCAATAATTTAGCAGACCCCTCGCTAAGAGCTTCAGATTCCAGCTATCATCCGGACGCGTCTCATGTTGTGATAAAACCTTTTTGTTATTGCTCCCAAATTGCAACTTTTTCTTTCTTCATTGTGAAGTTTTGCCTTCATAGTCCTGACAAAAAAATAAAATGCGCTCTCACTTTCCTGGAAATATATGTGTGCTATGAGAGAAACCAGATTAACGACATTTTGGCTGCGGCTAATTTGTGAGTTGCAACCTTGTCAACAATGCTTAGAGAGTAAATAACTCTCAACTGCAGATAATAAGCCTTAGGTTCCATCTTAGAGCAAAACTCCTTAACTCAATTACTGCAACGTCTTTCTGCCATTCTCCCCCGGCATTACCCCCCAGACCATCCAGGCCTGGACGTATCCCTGACATGCATGTAATCTGGATCTTGTGCAAAGGGATCATGTGAGTGTTTGAATATGAGGTGGAACAAATTGAAATTGTTGCGGAGGGGGGGGAGGTTAGGACGCCGGCAGGGGATGACTGGACTTTTTCTTCTTGAGAAGTTAATCTTTCCACTGCAAGGTAATGGAACAAGGATGCAGGCAAGATGCTTTGGGGAAAAGCAGCCTGAGCTGTGCTGTCAAGCTGTGGCGGGGGGGTTGGGAGGGGGGGTGGTAACATAAAGGACCTCTGTGACCTCGGTAATAGGCGCATCACTCCAGAGTCAGTAGGACACCAATAAAACCATCAGTCTCACACACAGGAGGTCAAAGAGGAACGGCAACAGGACAGCTCAGTTTCTGCAGAACAGACTGAGCTGAGAGCAGCCCACTTGTACATTTGGTGGATTGTATCATTTTCATAATCACAGTCACCAAATGAATAAAGGTCTAACAAAAAAAGGGTGATACTGGCTGTTTGAATAGTCTAAAATACTATTTCTATAATACTATTTATTACTTACTACAGTTGGTTTCTTCCTAAAAGGAGTTATTAAATGCTAGCTCTTGGGGGAATTCCTGGAATTGTTGGGTCTTTTTATATTATAGAGTGTGGTCTAGTCCTACTCTATCTGTAAAGTGTCTTGAGATAACTCTTATTATGATTTGATACCATAAATAAAATGGAATTGCATTGAATTGAGTCAATGATCTTTCCAACAGCCCTCTTCTTAACACCTTCCTTCTAACCCTAAATTCCCCCTATCTTAAACGTTGAGTGAAGACAGACAGATATATAGAACCAGTTTCATAAATGTTATTGTCTATTTGTTGTTTTATCATAAAGTTACTCATATCAGTGGCCAAGTGCAATGCTATAATGATTAAATATTTCCATTGAGCTGGCATGACCACTATGAAATTCATTTATGACGGCTTTTGCAAGTGGTTATATGGAAATCCTTGACCTTTCCTAGTGGGTACATGGTACCTGGAGTACACCGCTGCCTACAAGCACAAATATCCATGTGGTGAGTGACAGCTTTGAGTTAGAACATGTTGACATACTGAATGAGTGAGCAACCACACAGCATCTTCTATGAATGGCCTTCATACGCAGCTTTTGCCAGAGAAGTTGCTTCCTAGTTTGCTGCCCGGGTTACATTAATGATAGTCTGACATCATATGGCTTGCTTGGGATCGCCAGAGACATCCAGCTGTGGAGTACTCAAGTCATTCTCAACTCTCGCCAGTTTGAAAAGACACAAAACATGGAGCAGCACTGGGTAGATATAAGTCAGAGCAGCTGACAGTACAGGACAGGACAGATTCACCAACACAAATCACTCTTTGCTGTGGTCCAGGTGAGCATCTTTCAGTGGAATTGAATTTTGCCATCTTGGAACATGGTTTCCCCTTCTCATAACACATCTGTGACTATTTCAATGCAAAAACGCAAAGTCTTACCAAAGTAATATGTATATCTACTTTCTAGTCAAAATATATAACAACACTTAAAGTCAGAGACCCAGTTACCTGACAAGTGATTTTTCAGTGAGAAATAGGGACATGCATCTTAAATATCGGGTTTAAAGAATCATGTATTGAGTCGTATCTCACGTGAAACAAGATTTAAAACATGGATCACCTTGTTTGAAGATCATCTCCTTTAATCTTTTTTCAACTAATCCTACCAAGCAAACTTTTAACTTCTATTGGCAGATTTATTTTACCTAATACAAGACAAAAAACACCTTGTAGTCATTGCTTTTTTAAACTTATTTTTTAAGTTCAGCGACTCACTGCTCCACTTCCTTTTCACCAGGTACAGTAGGTGTGTAGTATCCAGTATAGTGTATAGTGCCCCCCCCCAGCTAAATCAATTATTGTGTTATCCGAAAATCTCTGAGCCAACTACTGAACGACAACTATTGCATGGGGGAGGGTCACCGAACGTTTCTTTTCTTGAAAGTGGCTTGTTTGGGGGAACATTTTCCATGTAGCTATCAGTCTCGGCCCCCCATGTCTTGACCATTAAAGGCGGAAATGCCCCAAAAAATGATCAAAAGCACAACAAAAAAAGATGCCGAGGAGAAATGTAGTGAAGTCAAAGTAAATATTTTATTTAGAAAATGCATTAAAGGAAAAGTAGAAATTTCCAGAAATGTAAAAGTGAAGTAAAATACAGATATGTGTAAAGCCTATTTAATTACAGTTACAAAATATTTGTACTACATTACAACACTGCATAATATACCATAAATACCAACACTGTCTACTAGTATGGGACAGGATGTGGACCTAGGACACCAGGATTAAAGCCACACACCTTTAGATCCGTTTCCCACCATGACCCCCACATCCTTACACACCATTTCCTGCCTTCACACTAAGTGTACTGTAACTCTCAGTAGCTGGTGATTCTCATGAGACCAGGTTGCAGCGGAGCTGGTTTTCGCGGGCACAGTTCGGCATCTGTACGTGACTGGTGTGTACAGCGTTTCCCAGTGCTGGCTGTGTGTGTTCACAGGAAAGGAGGAGTACCCCAGGGCTCCGTTCTCAGCCTGGCCCAGACTTCAGGAGGTGGAGGTGGGGGAGGGGGACTCTCCAAGTCTGGAAAACCAATTCCCAGAGACCTGCAGACAGCCAAAAGCAATACGGCCTTAAGGAAACCTTGGCCCGTCTCCAATGCTAACAAGTAAAATGAGCAATATATTAAAAACCATACAAGAGGTGGCTGTTATGGGGGCGTGTGAGGATTGGACCCAAATGCAGAGAGGAGAACGGCAGGCAGGCAGATGGGGGTAAACAGGAGTTTATTGTCCAAACACAAGGTGAGTCCCAACGGAACTTGACATCCAGAATGCAAGGAAAAAAGGCAGTTATCCAAAAAACAAAAACATAAAATCACCCAACCAGGGAAACGGGAACAACAGCAGGAATACAGAGACAACGTGACGTGCAGACGGCGAACGAACAGAATGATCCGACAAGAGACAAAGAAAACACTGGGGTTAAATACAAGGGGTAACGAGGTAATGAGGAACAGGTGAGATATCAGGTGAAACACATTAGGCTGGGGCTGGACAATCAGACAAACAAAGCGAAGCTAGACAAGACAAGACCAGACAGGAAGCTGACTAAAAAATAAAACAGGAAACAGAACATACACAAGCATGGAAACACAAGACAGAATCTACAACACCAGACTAATGGGAAAACCGGGACAAAAACACAGGGAAGGCCAAACAGGAAAAATACCCCAACAAAAACCCCAAACCATAACAGGTGGCAAAGAAACATTCATTTACAAACATGCACACTGTAGGACAGTTAGGAACCACAATGTGGGCCGTGAAGAGGCAACAGGAGGTACAAGAAGCGCAACTGCAAATATTACAACTCAGCGGAGTAGCTCATGGAAAACTTGTTTGATTGCCTCTGTGATGAATGATTTAAACATCAGGTGTTTTTTTCTTAAACATACATTTTCACGGGAAGATTATGATCATCATAGCAATGCCTGACAGTCTCAGAAGGAGTTGGTAATATTGATTGTGCTGAAGGGTTTAGGATTAGTGTGGTTTTGATGAACAGTGCTGCCAAACAAACGGGCTCGGTGAACTGAAAAAGGCATCAAACGCTGTCCATGCATGATGCATGACGAGTAACAGGACGGGATGAGGATGTGTGTTGGAAGAACAAGGTAGAGACCTGCTGGAGGTCTACATCCAAATCATTGCGTATTTACACAAATTAAGCACATATGTGCTGTTCACAATCACGGCTCAATGCAAGGACAAATCTATATGTAGTTGTGGATGGAATACAAAGATAATTTTAAGAAACATAAATACCAAGGTCCCAGATCTGGCAACACAGTCTGCATTCAAGCCTGTATATCAGGCAATGTCACCGGGAAACAATGAGAAAAACCCCATTGAGTTGGCATTGGGTTGTTCTTTAATCTGGGGTTTTTTAAGTCAAGGGCCCTCCTATCTAAAAGGGAGACAGAGCAGGGACCCCCAATTATAGTCAGCGCAAATTCTTTCAGGAAGACTTCTAAATAACTTGAATCCCCAATATCTCTTCCTAGAACTATTCAGCTGCTAACAGGCGTTAACGTTTTACCAAACCGACCAGAATTGGCCAGAAATTCATGATCCAATCACAGCACGACATCCTGATTTCACTGTCTCCTCTATCGCTATCAGCTGCCTTTTCAGACAAACGTGCAAATCCTCCCCGATCGTCATCACCTTCATCTACCTGAGGGGGGTTAAAGCCTTTAAACATGCCTTTTTAGTAAATAGACTACTTATGTCACAGCTTGTCCATGACTCAGGCTGTTGTGTTTCTATTTTTGGTGTTCTGTGTGTGTGGGAGTGTGGGAGTGTGGGGGCAGGTGTGGCTCTCTCCATGCACCTGGCTCTCCAGTGCAGCTGCAGGTGATCTACTAATCAAGCTCCAGTGTAGCGCTCCTGAGATCCAGGCAGCCGGTGCCAGTTCGTTTCAGTCCACCATGTGGTAACTACTCTTGGCCAAACGCTCAAGTTCTCTAGTGAACCTTTGCTATCAAAGTTTTTCTTTGTTGTAACACTCTTGTCTCTCTGCGGGCCACCAGCTCTGTGTTTTCCTACCTCCACTCCTCCTCTCCGTTTGCATTGGGATTTTCAAAAGGGTAACTAATTATTTGTTAATCATTCGTTATGGCATTGTGTTTTTTCAATGTTAAAAAACAATAAATATGTTTAAAAAAGAAAAGTGCATTTTAGGCCAGTAATGCCACCTGTATTGAAGTGGAATATCCGATATATTCTAGTCTTAGTATAGCACACTATACTCTATCCACATGTGCAGACTCTAGATCAATTCTGAAGCATGAAGACACATTTTGATGCTTTATTTGTATTCTCTGACACACACACACACACACACACGTAACAACTGCCTGGCTCCCTAAGCAAGCAGCAGCCCAACCAGACATGCCCAATGAAATATGCATGACACGCTAGCATGTGATATGTCAACAAAATGAAACACCATCTACCTAGCCTCATCCTGCAGCAGCTTAGCTGTTCATCCATTATACATGGCTGCTCCATGCACCTCCACTGTGTGCATGTTACTGTTTCTATCCATACCTGCTGCACACGTACCGCCGTCCTGAAATACTGTAATACTCTACTCTACTAATATACTCTACTCTACTAATAATGACATGCTGTGTAGAGAAACACAGGACTCTCTCTCCTCCCCCTCAAAAATTTAGCTGTATTACACAACAATACTTCAACCTAAGCAGTTCCTGAACGCTTCTACATTTAGAGTGGTGAATGGAAAAAACAGTGTCATGGCATAAGTGTTTCATGTTTTGGAAATCTAGCAGCCGATCTTTAAAGAGGGTAACAAAGTGTGTGACGTTGATTGGGTAGACGAGTGGAGCTACAGTATTTTTTGGCCATTGATTTCCTTGAGTCACTTTGAGGTTGCCAGAGAACCAATGGGGAGACTCCAGGATGTTAAAGCCGACACTTTAGTGAGCTTTAGAGTCGCCGTGTGTGGATTTTGTTACCTTTGTAAGGGGCCAGGTCAGCTGTTTCTCTCAATTCCAGTCTTTGTTCTAGGCTATCCCCCTTCTGGCTCTAGAGTTGTATTTGATATGAGAGTGGTATCAATGTAGCGCTTAAAGTCAAACTACTACTCAATTGACCAAAGAGTAGTCTCACGTAGGAAGGTCTGGCTACACCACACATACATTTGGTTGACTACCCACACCTGCCTCCCGTCTGCGATTACGGGTCCTCGCTGCCACACCTGCCAGTCATCACCCGCTCCCGCCGTTCACACCTGCCTGCTATCATCATCACCTCCGTGTATCTACCCCGGCTCTTCGCCTGAGCGTGGTTTCAGCTCCATGGGTGAACTTCTGCAGCATCCTACGACAGCCAAAGCAATTCCTCATGTTCCTTTGTGTATTTACTCTACTTGTGTTTCTTTTTTAGTTTTACTCCTCGCCGGTCAGCTGGCTTCAGACCCCGGCCCTCCTTCCACGACGCCCCCTCTTCTCCGTCATTCCTTTCGGCTCCTTGGGCCTGTGTCTCTCCGTCGCTCCAATGCTCTTTGTGCTCCCGCCTCCTCCTCAGTCCCTGCTCTTTGTCCATCACTTGTGTCTCTCACCTGGTTCCCGAGCCTCGCCTGTCCCCCGGTCCTCCGCCTCCCCTGCTCCCGACGTCTCCTTTTAAAACTTCCATTCCGTGACAGAATGTCTATTTTGGCCTATGCGTTGTTATCAACCGCCCTGTTTGACAGCCAGGCCGGGTTGCCAGATCTAGACCTTTAAACACTTAAACTTAGCACACTACAGCTTTAACATTAGAGCAGCCATGAAAGCAGCATACATACAGAGATAGATTCTACATGACCTAAAAAAACAGTTGCATGACCAGAGATGTAACAAACCCGGGTAAATATGGAAGATGGATTTTAAAGATGGAGACAGATAAGATCCCCAAAGGACGCAGAGTTGGCTAATTTTCTCCTGAACAGGTAAGCATTAGCTCCAGGCTAACTCATCACGGCTACAAGGGATGGATATTTGATGTCATTTCAACAACAACTCTCTCCAGTATTTGGAATTTGTACTGCAGTAACTATTTTGAACACTAGCTGTCAGTATTAAATATTGCATCTTTAATGTAGCTTGATGCAACCAGAGTTTTTGCAAGAGACTCTTGTTTTAACAGCCATTAGAGAAGTCAGCTGGTCCAGTCTCCAGAGGCTGGTTTTAGGACGTAAAACAAAAAAGCTTAAAGTTAGAATGGAAGTACCCAGAGGCGTTGCTATGGAGATAATACACCGATCAGAATGCTGCAGACGTCACAAGAAGTTTCAACACGTCTCGCGAATCTTTGGTCTGCAGTGGGCTTAACCCAAGCGTAACCATGGAGATGGCAGATAACAAAACATTTATATAAGACACACAGGTTGGTCATCTTGCAAGACGCCAACGAACAACATCATATGTAGAGGCTCTAACCTTATCAATAGAAAAGACATCACATTAAAACCCACACTGAAGAACTGAGTGCCGGGAACATCACGGCTATGATTGTAGAGCAACAAAAAACATTTACAGACAGACCCCGATTTGTCCGATGTAGAAATGGTGGAAGTCCACTCCCTCCAGCGTTTGCTCCCGTATGGATACAGTATGGAATCTGAGAGGATTTATTCCCAGGCTGATGTAGCCTGCTGCTCATGTTAACATCAGCTGGTGTGGGGAATTATTTGACACAGAGCCAAGCTCTCTCAGGTACAAACATCTCTCCTTCCATCCTGTCTTTAGAATTTAATATTTATTTTTATATTAAAATTTAAAAAGTGAAAGTTACTTCTTTTGGGTGTTTCAGGCCGTCTCTTAAAAGCAGGTATGCCAAAGTCAGACAGGCTACACGTTTTTAAGGATTCTAGACGTTCATCCTTAAGCTACTTAGTTTCCCGCTCCACATCTTATTCTTTGATATTTTGCCCACTGAGAAAATGACCATTTTGTACCAAATATTCGCCAGAAATATGTCCGACTGAGAACTTTTTCAGCCTAACCCAGACAGCTGTTACATTTGACTTACAACTCAGAGCTGCAAGCGTTGCATCAGGTTGTGAATGTTATGATTAATAAAAGTGGTACCGAAACATATTCCATATTTTTTCCTTTTTGCTATCTAAAGGTGTATGTGTACCTTGGACCTCCTGGAAAATTAGTTTGGGGTTTGTGTGATAGCTCTTGTGTACTATGTAGCTTTCATCATCTCTCTGTGTGTGTGTGTGTGTGTGTGTGTGTGCGCGCGCATCAGCAGTGGGCCTAAATAAAGCTTCATGAATACTGCATTAATTTGGTCCAATAAAGTGCTTGTTTTGCCACTGACGGCTCAGATTATTATTCCAAGGGTCATTATATGTATGTAACATTATGGAAAGGAACCCTTCAGGGAAAGAACTTTTTAAAACCTCTTTAGGACCTTTCTGTTTAACCAGAAACCGCTCTGAAGTCACTAGTGCTGAACCCACCAGACTCCATTTCAAAATAATACAATAAATTGTGTTGAGTTGTGAAAAAATGACTCTTCATAGTTTTATTTTGTTAAATGTAAATTTTGGTAAAAATAAGGTCTACATAGGAAATAACCCCAAAAATATTGGGCATCTGATTATCCTTGTTACACACTGGCTCATTCTTACAGGACAACATGAGTAGGAATGTTGAAGGGAATCAATCTTTTGGTAAACATGAACTTCCCAACCTCAAATGTTGTGGGCGGGGCTAAGTTCTGCTGGCATCCAGTCTAGTAAAAAAACTTAACAAAAGCGAGAAATCCAAACTAAATTGGAGTCATTGTGTCTGTTGTTTTTCAAAATCAAGTTTTAATTAATCCGTTTCTGATCGGTAAATATGATCATTCTGGTGACACTGTTGCAAACTCTACACATTCATCCTGCAGAGCCTACTTTGTACTTTCAACACATTACACGTTGATTAACACATGGTTAAAAGAAGTGCCGTCTACTACAAGTATAGAACTGGTCACTCTGTGCCAGCTTGTTTCTGTCTGCACATTCATCCATCATGTCATCATGTGCCGACCGTGGATAAGGCAGCTTTGGGCCAAAGCTGATCCTGTCATCGGTGCAGGGTGGGGGTCCAAGATAACTGGCGTGTGGTCCAGCTGTTAGCAGCGCTCAGCGGACCCACAATGGTTTGCTTGTGTTCGTGGAGTGGGAGAGTTGTGCTCGCAGTGTTTAAGCCCTTCCTCAAGACCTGCGGTTGCGCCAGCGGTCCACAGCTGTGCTACGGAGAGCTGACGGACTGTGTGTGTTGTGACAGGTTAAGGGGCTGTGAAGTTTCTGACTGTTGTGGTCATTGGGTTGGTTTTCTTTTATTGTTCCAACATATTGTTGAAGAAAAGGAGGCGGTGCGATGCACGCACACAAACAGGTAAAGCAGAGGGCCTTTTTAGTGTTTTCAAGTCATTATTAAATAAGAGCAAACAGAGAAGGACAAGATGAAACTTAAAACAAGCAAATATACATAAGCAAAAAATTAAATAGGATAGGAAACAAATGTTAAAAAGAGAAGAATCTGTCTCCACATTGCATTGTGGCAATATCAAAGTTTTTGCTGTATTGTAAAATTGAGGCTCAACAGTCAGAAAGGATGCAGATTAATCAAACATGTTTATAACACACATTACTCCTACTGGAAATGGTTGTGTGTGCTTGTGTTTCACACTTAAACTATGATATTGATAAATATGGGGAGAATATGATCCTTACAAGTATGAGGAAGACGGGGGAAATGCTCTAAAAGGAGGGTTTAAGTTTTAAGTTGACACCACTGGTAATGATGTCACTATCTATCATTACGTAGAATGAGATCATCATCTTGCCCTTGAGTATTTCCATCCCATTTCCTATTTATCTGTTTACATCCAGATGATCTTTCAGAAGTGTGGCACATGATATTTTTATCATTGCTGTAGCACGGGCAGTGCACCAAAACGATTAGTCACATTAGCCAATGAAATGTCAGCAGCCACCGTCACCCGTCACTGCTGCACACGAAACAGGACTTCAAAGAAAAGGCAAGAGTTGGAAAGAAATTGCTGCTGCCCTCAAACAACCTGGTGAGCAAGTCAGCTGCCTGATGAATCAATCCTGTGTGTGTGTGTGTGTGTGTGTGTGTGTGTGTGTGTGTGTGTGTGTGTGTGTGTGTGTGTGTGTGTGTGTGTGTGCATGGAGGAAATAACAGAGATGTGTCAACACCAGACATGGTCATTAGATGCAAGTTAAGGAGAGTTTAGGTTTGGATTGTTTATTATTATTATTATTATAATTATTATTGTTATTATTATTATAGTTACATGACATCTCTTTGGCATATAACACTTTTCAAAAAAAACTTTGGAAAATTGGGATCAACCGCCTTGATACAATGAGGATTGTGTGGATTAAACCTCTGACCGTAGTGGCGACCCACTCTACCAGGTCAACTACATCTGTCTATTAAATGCGGGATTGTACCTTTTTTGTTAGGATTCTGTGCAAAGTGGTTGAGAGAGCCGTGAATATGGTAAGGTTTCCAGATGAAGGGGTCTTGGGGGCACACCCAGGGACTGTCTTTACATCACTCCTGAAAGAGGAGATTACATAGGTTGTGTAGGAAGAAGCTTTTGTTAAATGTGGGATTTGGACAGTGGGTACGTCGTTGGGCTCTCTCAAATTATTGACTTAGGACACAAGGAGACACAAGAGCATGCAGCGTACGTCGTTGTGAGTATTTGGGCACAACACTGACTGTTAAATTCCGAATTGAGCGTCAAACAGGAGCAATTTGACTAGCGAGCCAAAGAGATTCCAGAAGCTGCTTTAAATCATTTCCAAATAGGAAAAGCCAAGTTAAACAGCTCTCTCTCTCATGGCAACGTGATGTTAACTTTGTGATTTCACACCCACCAATCTAGCAGCAGAAATGAGAATTTGCCTCTGGAAACGGCTGCAAGATTAAATGGACAGATATAACCAACGCCATGTCTAATCAAACCTTCACTCGCTGAAAAAAAAAAGAAAATCGCGAACTTTGACATTTGAACAAATGGGTTAATTGCTTTTTAAAAGACCCGGCACTTAAACACATTTGTTTCTTTTTAACTGCGAGTCGTAAAGTTCTGGTCAAGGGTTGCCGGGGCCACGAGATTCACTCTAAATGTAAATAAGTGTTTTAAACGGTGGTTAGCCACGCTTGTTACCGCAGCAGATAAACTGGGAAGACCCTTCTCAACGAGGTCGAGTCCCTAATTAACCCCAAAACAGCATCGTCATTTCTCATTCGGTTATTGCAAGGAATTCAACGCTGCAACACAGAGCGATAAATGTGAGTGACTTAAGTCTCCTAAGCTGATCAGAGATGTAGGCCTACGCCGCAAGCTGAGCTTTTTTCATTTCGGCGCCGGCCCGTGCTGCAGGTATTGTTTCGGCGTCTCCTCTATTTCGTCGGCGTGCCGACGGCGAATGTGTCAAGCCAGGCGGGCCAACAGGAAGCTACACTGCAGCTGGATCAGATTTTAATATAAAACAGCCAGGTGATTTTGGCTGTCTTGACTTCTCAGCTGTGTCTACAGGGACACACTTCATCAGACACACGGAGAGAGACGGACGGACAGACAGAGAGAGTGACACACACACACACACACACACACACACACACGGGGAGAGAGAGAGACATTCTGTAGACTGGAGAGGAGGAGCACCGCTGTGGAGAACGCTTCAGGAGTTTTCAGCATACGATGTGTTTCTGCTGTTACTTTCCTCCAATAGAATCCATGTTGGGTTTGTAGCAACATTATTTGATTGTGTAACAAGAAATAATGGGATGAGTGAGACTGAAGGTCACGAGCTGCAGAGTGGAAGAGGATGAGGAAGAAGAGAAGATGGGTGTGTGTGTGTGGAGCTACTGTAGGTGTGTGGAGACAGGCCCAGATGAGGAAATCCTTTATGGAAATCTAGGATAGTGCCGGTTTAGTGAGATACAGCTTCCGCCTTAACCTGCTTAGATGACAGTCCTCCACCTGAGGGGAGCAATCTAGATTGCATCAGAGAAGCAGGAACACCATCGAAGTCCGATCGACTGCAATGATAAGACAAATAGAAAAGATTGATAAAGTGGAGTAGATTATGTAATGTCCTGCTACTCCTTACAGCTCAGAGAATATTGCAGGTGTTTCACCTTCATTCACCTATCGTAGGAAGTTTGTGGAAGGTGCAAATACAGTCTCAATGAATGGCAAAGCATTCTGGTTATTTGGTTCCACCCGGGTTTGAAAGTCCTCTGTTGCTCAGATGCCCCAGATTAACAGCGTGTGGTTCAGTCCTTGTTCACCTATAAAAGAGGGGAGGGGAGCGGAGAAGGAAGGTGGAGCCGCGGTTCATCCCTGGGATGGCAAGTCCTGCTGAGAAGCCCCTGACCCTGAACGCAGCCGAGAGCAGACAAGCAGAACCAGGAAAGCCAGCGAGATCGGGAGGGGGAAACCGAAAGGCAGGGACGGGTGAGGAGGAGAATGGCAATTTCATTATTTTTTAAAAGCCACGCATTTCCTTTACATTGCAATCATTACATTTTTACTTTTGCCCTTCTGTACTACTGCGTTGTGAATCAGAATTACAAAAAACTGAAATATATCTTAAGTTGTTGTCATTACTCTGAACCTAAGAGAAGTAATAAGGGGCATGAACACAAAACACAGGTGAGTATCATGGCTGACTTCAGTAGTTCCACTGGACCTACACCTGTTCTCAAAACAATGTTAAACTAGTTGAATATTTATTTATTTATTTTTATTTTAAAAAAAAAACATACAAACACAATGAGTGCGTTAAAAAACAATATCTATAAAGTGTTACAAATAATATGGGATGAAGTCGGAGCTGGTTATTTTTCCCGCCCCTCATTCAACTTGATTGAATACTTCCTGTATACATTTTGTATAGCAAGATAACAAAGCTACATTAAAAAACATATATAAAGTTTAATAACCTCATCAGCGTCTAGGAGCACATCAGGACCAGCTGGGATGAGTTAAATCAGCGGCAGTTCTGTAATCCACCATCTCTGTTCTCTCTCTCACACACACCCACACACACACGCGCACACACACACGCATCTTAATGTCTTTGTGGGGACCCGTCATTGACACATTGCATTCCCTAGCCCCTTATCTTAACCCTAACCATCACAACTAAATGCCTAACCTTAACCCTAACCCTAACCTTAACCATCATTACTAAATGCCTAACCTTTAGCCTTACCCTCACCATAACCATATTACCTAATTCTAACCCTAATCCTAAAACCAAGTCTTAACCCTCAAACAGCCCTTTAAAGCATTGTGGCCCCACAAAGCTGTCCGGACCCCTGAAGTTTACTGTATTCCCTATGAGAGAACACACACACACGCACACACACAGAGTCACACTGGGGTGTGATGAGCTGCTCAGTGGACTTTCCTTTCAGCGGGGCTCCCCTCTCCCTTGGCACGGAGCCAACACGCCGCCGAGCGCTGACAGCAACACGCTGATGTCTGTGTCCCGGCTTCCTTCCCTCTGCTTCCTGTTTCATCCCGAATGCAGCGGGCCTACGTTCCCGGGGTCTTTATCAGTATGTGCTCTTGTGCTTGGGTTTTTTAATTATGCATTTGATTTATGTTTTAATGTTTCCTAAACAGTGACAATGGATGGATGACAGCTTTAGTTACTAGTTACTTTAGTTACTCCACTACATTCATCTGACAGCTTTAGTTACTAGTTACTTAACACATTAAGATTTCAGCACACAAACACACACGTAGTTTATGAAATACAATGCTTTATTATAAAGTAACCTAGCAACAATATAACGGCTCCAGGTCCAGCTGAGATGATGATGTCATTAAACAAACAGCTGGTTGGATCCTTTACTCTTTCTAAGATGGGAGGATTCTTCTGTATTGAGTACTTTTACTCTTAATACTTTAAGTATATTTTCCTGATGATGCTTACATATTTGTACAGTGTGTTTTTAGTTCTTTTACTCAAGTAAATATCTGAATACTTCTTCCTCCATTGTCGAATTGGATGTACTGTATATACTGGAGTGATGTGTAGGGCTGTATGTATGACTTGAAATGCAACCAACAACCAATGATGAATAAACCTTTACAGACAGACAGATAAGCCATCAGGTGAGGACCCCCCCCCCCGCTGCCCGGTGATTGTGGTTTAAACATCTGTTTAAGTTAGGATATCCACCATGACAGATTGGGATTTCATGCTCAGCTGCACTAAATCCTTTTAAAGATGCTGCAGGTCACGTGGCCTCAGCGTTAGCAGCGAGGACCTTTCTCAAAAGCAAAGCCCCCAGCGGTGCCCCGAGGGCTCAGATCCAGCTCTCAAAATAGACCAGAGGAACAGAGGAAAGACACTTAACCACATGTGGACTACATGTGTGCATATGCATGAATGTAGTACGTATAGTTTATGGTATCTGAGTGGGATATTACCTCAATGGCATCTCCATATTCTCCTCTACTTAGTTCCAGAATCTTTGAATATGCAAATAATGTTTGTTGGCAATACTGGAAACACAATGTCTTGTGTAATTTAATGAAACGTATGTGCACAGAAGGTTCCAAGTTTGCACTTCACACATGTTAAAGTTGCATGATGGACAACAAATGGCTTCAAACTAGTGATGTCACACATTTCTGCTTCTACGTCCAGGTGTTGAGATGGAAGGTCAGCACAGAGAGGAATGGGAAATCAGCCTTCCAGTGACAAACTGTGCACATACTTCCAAATCAACCATCATTTTGCAAAGTGAAGAATGCTTCATGATGAACTACCTAGAGCACCGGATAGACCTACAACCAATCAGAGCAGCGGATAGGACAGCAACCAATCAGGGCAACAGATAGACCTACAACCAATCAGAGCAGCGGAGGAAATGACGTATGTTGACCTATGTTGAACTATGACCATAGACCGTATATTTATATTAACGGTCTATGACTATGACCTATGTTGAGGTATGATGTTCATTTCTTTAATGTTACATTTTTTATACTGCACTGTAACTTTTATTCTTGTGTTTTATCTCTTTTTATTTTTTAACTGTTTTTGTATCATCCTGTTGCTGAAATGTGCTTTACATGCCTGTGTATATGCTAGATCATGGATGAGAAGTGTACTGACAACTGTAACAGCAGCCTCATTTAATCTCAACTAACGATGCATTTTGACAGAGCGTTCTGATTTATTCATATCCAATCAAAGACAATGACAATAACTCCACACCAGAGTAGCCCTAACAGCGAAAACCCCCAAAATGGAAGTTAGCATTCTTCTTTTTAAAGAAGAAATCCAGCCTTCAGCCAAACAAATCAATAGTTTACAAAAGAACATATGTAAAAACCTTTGCTGACACAAATTTAAAACCTGCATTCCCAAGCAACTTTCGGTACTGTATGGTGAATTGTGAATGATGAGGGAAGGAGGGCCTGTGTGTGTGTGTGTGTGTGTGTGTGTGTGTGTGTGTGTGTGTGTGTGTGTGTGTGTGTGTGTGTGTGTGTGTGTGTGTGTGTGTGTGTGTGTGTGTGTGTTTGTCCTTTTGATAGAAAAAGTGTTTGCTGAATCTACAAAACTGAGACACTTTGTGCTGGGACGCCCTTTGGCTTAATTTTCTTCCTCTGTGTTTTTTTATTGCTGCAGGATTGGGGGGGGGGAGAATAAAGAATGAAGAAGCTGACTAAACTCCTTTTGTGTATTTGCTCTGTTTGTCTGTTGACTTCAGGTACAGCAGTTGATTTTTGAATTTGAAGTTTTAAAGAGACTTGCATTGTCCCGTGCGTCTCTCCCTGTTTGGAAGGCTGAGTTAGAACGGCAGCCTTCTCGCGTTGGACTGAAGGACAAAGCAACCTTCAGCACATGAACACAATAACATTTATCGGGAATTGGCAGGATTATCTGCCCGAACAGTGAGGTAATATGACTAAAAATATCATGCAATGAGGCAGAGGTAAGAATTCCCGCCAAGGTGTCTATTTGTTGCAGCTGAGAAGTATTTTTGATTATTTTTGTTCCCTGTGCCACTTTCAAGCCCATCTACACATGCCAAGTCCAATCTATTTCCAGACTTTTCAATTTATCCTAGCAAATAATGGAAAAGATCAGCACTTCTTTTATAGTCCTTGTGTTGTGTGTTTGTCCATCGCCCTCTTTCCAAATTGACCTTTTTTTTTTTTTATAGATTGTTTTTGGGGCATTTTAGGCCTTTATTAACAGGACAGATGGAGACATTTATAGGCAATCCGAAAGTCCACGTTGAAGGGATGCAAATTTCGCCCTGACTGCAGTGCTTTGGCTCTGATTTTCTTGCGAGGTAGCCAGACGCCAGGGCTCGCGAGTCATATTTTTGGCAGCAAGACAGCAGCAGACAGCTGGCTGACAGTAGCACTCGGCGATGCTAACCTGCCCAGACACTTCCCTTCCCCTCAGGCTTTACACAGGCACCTAGCCCCGCCGCAGGGGGAGACACACTCACACACGCAGGCATGCTCGAATGAACACCTGAACAGTAAAAGAAAACTAAAAAGAAAATTAGAAATGGTGTATTTCACACACGCAATACACTTTGTTTGCATGTTTTCTTTAACTTCAGTTACATGACTAATGATCGGTCTGAAAACAGAGATATCTCTTGTCAAATAAACCTGTTTATTCATCTTCCTAAATCTTGTTTTATTTGTGCAACCAAATAAATTGTGTATCTAATATTTATTTAATGTCCTAATTTATTAATATATTACTGATTTTTAGTGCACTCAATAAAATGGTTTTGATTCATTAAGTTTAAGAATGGCATTTGTTTGGTTTTTGCAGTTTAAGATGCTGTACTTTAGTTTTATTCTGATACTGTATGTCTTGCTCATGAATATAAATACCTCAAGGGCAACACAAGGCACTATCCCTGACATCTTTTTTGGTGATCTACAAAGCATTTTAGACTTTTCACTCACTGAACATCACTCAAGTGTCAGCTAATTGCCTCGGACGAAATGTTAAACATGTCCACCATGGACAGCTTTCTATTGCCAGAGATTATAAGGCTGTCAAACAGTCATTTACCCCACAATGACTGGCAACCTGTAAGAGCCAAACAAACAGACAGACAGACAGACAGGCAGGCCGACAGGCAGGCAGACAGACAGGCAGATAGATAGATAGATAGACAGATAGATAGATAGATAGATAGATAGATAGATAGGCAGGAACACAGACCGACAGACAGACAGACAGACACACTCTCTCCTGGCAGCTCTGTGGCTATATAACATAGCCTGGAGAAGGGCTATGCATGCGTGTGTGTGTGTTTTATCCTTGAGTTTGTGTCATATCCTTGAGGACCTCCTCCATTGGGTGTGTAACCACATTTTTATATTGTATGATTTTTTCAATTCTATGTTTACATTTGCACTAAACTCAAAACGTGCACCGGCTATAGGTCTGGATTTAGCCTCTGGGGCGATACCCAAGTCTGGTCCTGCTGAACCATTCCATATGTTATCGCTCCGTTGAAAGGCCGTTATCGGCCTCATAGGGAGGAGTCAGGAAGGGGCTTGCTACACTAGTAGGTAGTAGTAGTTGCTAGTAAGTTCCGGAGGCCTTCATCGATTTATGTGGAAGCAGACACCATTATGGTGGTCTGGACCCCTTGGCTTCACCTTTTAACACTCTGGGAGTCCGAACATAACAAACCTTACTTGGTTAGCTTTTGACAACAAAACTACTTTAATTAGGTAAAGATAATGACCTCTTCAGAGTCCATCAAGTTTTCTTTATTCTTCTGTGTAGAATTCCTCATGGGGGAGACAGAAACTATGCACTGTAGCTTTAACTTTAAAAAACAAAGTCCTGTGTCCTGTGTGGTTTCACACAGGACACAAGCTCCAGTCTCTCTTATGAAAGCCAAAACTTTACCTTTACCAAAACAGAAATGCTCATTAGATTACATCTGATCAAATGTGTCAACATCAAATGTGTGTAACACCAAGCGGAAAACCAGAACTTGGATATTTTTTAAATGTACAATAGCTGGAACTGACTGAACAATCCATGGTCGGATCATTTTGTCCAACAGACAGGACATGCATCGTTCAGCAAGATACAAAATCTGTACCTGCTGTTCTCATTAAAAGACAACTGCTTCGTCTAAAGGTCCACAATGTAAATTTGACGGCCCCCTTCCCTACTTTCTACCTCTATACTTCCAGCTGGACAAGACCCACATCTTAACCTCGGCCTTCATTTGGATCTCAGCTGCCTGTAAAGTTTACTCATAACTTCCTCTGTTATAGTTCCCTCTACAGTAGGACTGCATTGTGCCAAGATGACACACACACACACACACACAGACCACAAAGTCAAAACAAGACCAGGTCCTGGCAGGTAACATCTTTGCAACACAAAGAAGCAAAGTGAAGGACATGACAAGTTACTTACTTCCTGAAGGCTGGATTAAAGATACTAGAAGTAAATCACCTGTTTATGGGCGTCATCACACGAGCTACAGAACAGACAAACATCACGCAGGAGAAGATACGGGTTTGGGTCCAACTATGTTTAATGGGTTGGGACGATCACCCAGCTCACAAAACGAGACAAGACACGAGATTGGGTTCACAAGATCAAGATTTTATCACTATTATACAGAAAACTTTAATGAAGAAATAGGACTGGAAAAACAGTCCATTATTCAACTGAAAGTCACAAAATGAAAAAGGGGCACTGGATGCACATGACTGGCTTCTCTGCTGTATAACTAACAGTTACTTTGTTACTTACTCCATTGTATGGTGGAGAGATTGCCCTAATAAATTACTATCACACACTCAAAAGATGTTTTTTGTGAAGACAGATGCTCTTTTCTGACCCTCACGCTGGGTTTACTGTGTTAGATGTTGAGATATTTCACATGATTTGTAGAACAACTGTGATCTGCTGGTGCCACTAGAGGAAGTGAGATAACGTCAGTAGGATTTATCAGGATCATGAGTGTATGTCCAAGATCATGCTAATCTGTCCAATAGTTATTTCCTTTTCCTTTGTTTTGTAATTCAAACTCTGGTGGATTTCTGAGGACTAGGGTTACCTGGTCCTCAGATCTCTGCAGGGTAAATCCAGACAGCTAGCTAGACTATCTATCCAATCTAAGACTATGGTTACCTGGTCCTCAGATCTCTGCAGGGTAAATCCAGACAGCTAGCTAGACTATCTGTCCAATCTGAGGACTATGGTTACCTGGTCCTCAGATCTCTGCAGGGTAAATCCAGACAGCTAGCTAGACTATCTGTCCAATCTGAGGACTATGGTTACCTGGTCCTCAGATCTCTGCAGGGTAAATCCAGACAGCTAGCTAGACTATCTGTCCAATCTGAGGACTATGGTTACCTGGTCCTCAGATCTCTGCAGGGTAAATCCAGACAGCTAGCTAGACTATCTGTCCAATCTGAGGACTATGGTTACCTGGTCCTCAGATCTCTGCGGTAAATGCTACTTGAAGAAAACGGCACATCTGATAGCCGTTAAGTTGCTTTGGTCTGAATCTAGGAGATAGCCACGCCCCTTCATTTGAATAAAACAAGTAAAAATAAATAGATAGGGAAATAAATAAATGTGACAATATTAAATAAAAGTCCCTTAAAGTAAATAATTGTGTACTTATGAAATAAAAGTCCCCTGAAAGTAAATCCTTTTCCTTTATCTATGTATGTTTTGAACTATATTGACTTTTATTGCCTTGTTTATATATTTCAAGATGTATTTCAGATGCATAATTATGTATCTTTTTTTTCCCTCCTACATCTCCCCTCTCTCCTCTTTGTTCAAGTTCATAGCTGTCCAATCAGTTTCTTGTTGATAACTGAAACTACTTCTGAACCTCCACATGTTCTACTTAACCAAGTTCTTTGCTGAGGATATTTTACAGGGCTCTGTGATTTGTTTAATAAAATCTGTGCCAGTCCCTCCTCCACAGGGCTTGGAAAGAAGGTCCATCAAAGTGAGACAAGTGGCCAACTTCACACACAGTGATTTCAGCTTTCAGAACATGGATGCCAAGTTTTTACACAAGACCATTTGGAGAGCCTAAGACCTTGAAAGTTTTGCCCTCATAATTTCGCTGTGAGCAGGACTTGAACCTGCGCAGGGAGACCCCATTGGATTTCAAGTCCAACGCCTTAACCACTCGGCCATCACAGCTTGGGTCAGTACCTGCTTCCTCCATCACCTATCAAGAGAGGAGATGAGATTAGTAGCAGTTAAAAGAACCTTGACAGTTGATGGCAACACTTTTATCTGCTGTTCTCATCCAGAACAACTGCTGAGCAGGGAGGAGGATGTGTGTGTTGCTGAAGGACACTTTGTCAAGACAGATGGCTGATTAAAGGAATCACAGAACTTCCAGTTCCAGAACAGCCTCTAATGTTGCAAAATACCAACAATGTAACTAAGATCTGTTCTCTGTGCAGTAATTGTGAGGCTCATTCCTATCTGTAGAACACATTTCCAAGGAAACTTAAAAGACACAAATTATACAGTGCAAGGATTATATTCAGAATTTAAGATTCAGACGTGTGAACAAGTAACAGGCGAGGCTAGCAGCTCCCCCCAGCTTTCAGTGTTAGTGCTAGGCTAAATAAGTGACAAATTAAAGGATAACCCTGAATAAGTAAGTGTGAAAACATAACAAATGCACATGCTTCCATTCAGGTGAACCATGGGATAAAGGTTGTCTCTGGAAATGTTGGTCCATGTCAAACCTGATCCTTGGATTTCTGGGAAATGCGTTTAGCACTACTCCCACAGTAACCGAGTGGATTTGGAGTATCCAAGTCCATCCCTGCATTCAGACACCAACTCCCTTCTGGAAGACCGTCATTGCTGCAGTAATTACATCAAGCACAGAATCTCCCAGAATATTAGCTCAAATCAAAAGGAATGTGCATCCCTGTTGCCAGCCAACCCGCCATAGCCTATACTTCTGAACTGTTTGTTTTCCATTGTACTTCCTCTGGAGCTTCTCACAGCAGGCTGTGGGATCTCTGCTGCTGCACATACACATGGTTATCTGATCAGCTAAACACAGATATAAGGTTTCATGGAAGGGAGACGGAGAAGGACAGGCAGCCAGACAGACAGACAGACAGACAGACAGGCAGAAACTGCACAGCAGAGTTGTTAATGAGCTGCAAGCTTTTTGTTTCATTCTAAACTGAGACTTTCAGTATCAACGCAAACAAGATGATTTCTTAGGAATGCAGAGGGATGGTATTAAAGTGAGCAGTGACAGACTGGCCATCTGGAATTTGTCTTTGGTTAATTTTGATAGGTTAATTTATGCATACAGCCACAAATATCCCAGACTGCGGTGAGGAGCGTGGAAACATTCACTCGGAAGGCAGTTATTATTATTATTAATTTCAAAGCCAGGTCATTGACAAAAAATAGGGCCGGTGTGTTGCAAATGCCAGAGCCTTTTAATAATCCCAGTCTGTACAAAACAACAAACACAAAACTATACATAACGACTCCAGTGTGTGTCACAGCTTACTACACTGAAAAGATTTAATAAGGATTTGAGCATCAAGTCCCCAGTATTAAACAACTGAATACTTCATTTGTCATTGTCCTAATGGAAGCGTTTTACCCCTCTGTGGATAGTATGATGTCCTTTTTCTGCCGCTTCCAAAACATTCTAAAGTTACCTGAAAATAAGTCTTTTAGGAGGACAGGCTCACTATTGCCATGTGATCTGTATCAGGATCCATTATCTGAATGATAATGTGACAGTGACGACAGTGAAGTGATGAATAGTAGATGTGTCATGTTCCAATGTTGTGCCTGCTGTTAGTAGCATTTTGCTGTTTTTATCCCTCTCTCTCTGTCTCTCTCTCTCTCTCTCTCTCTGTCTCTGTCTCTCTCTCTCTCTCTCTCTCCTTCTTGGGAAAGATCCTGCACGTACACAGGAATGTTGTCATGCCCTACCAGTGATCTAATAATGAGTTGCCATGCTCCACCTTGTTTAATCGGTATGTCAAAACAAGATGCAGGGATTTCCAGATAGAATTACAAAAGATTGCACAAAATCAGCAAAGGGTTTTGTATTTTTCGATTTAAAATGTAGAAGAGTAACATGCTCAAAGGTTTCTGATAACTCCCTTCTCGGTGTGCAGGTTCAATCATCATCACAGTTCATCCCTTTCTCAGGTCAGGGGGACCAGTTGACAACAGTTGAAACCAATCAAGGACTGTCAAAGAGTTAGGTCAGAAACTAGTCTGTCATTGCCAGACCTTCCCCCACAGCGCTGCCGAGGAGGGTCTAGTCCACACAGCCTTCTGGGATGGGAGAAAAACCTGCTCTGCTTTATCGCCATCTCTTTAAACCAGGACCAATGCAGGACTTTTTCTTGTAACCTATTATTTGTACAGTGTGGTATTAGTACTTTTACTTAAGTAAAGGATCTGAATACTTTGTCCACCACTGGTCCCAAGTAGACAGAATCATGTCACTCATACATCCATTACCCTGGATTTTTTCTATGTAACGTCAGGTGATGATTAAAGGAAGTAAGATGTGGTGTTTTAGACTTGCAAGCTGCGTGGCACGCATCCACAAGAGTCTGTCTGGATCTTTATCCATATTTGCACAGAGAGTGTTTTTCACATGTCACTCCCATTTAATTACAGCGCTTAGTGTTTGAGAGGGAGACAGGGAGGAGACCTGGGTGGTCTCCTGACTTCCTCACTCCCTCCAGCACGTCGGCCGGAGATGCACCGTCATTAGCATTCCACCCCACCAAACTCCCAGGGTGTGAGTGCGGAGCAGCCACAACGGCTCCATGTCTGACCCCCAAATATACTGTTGAATTATAACGATATCACTTCAACTCTGGGCACATTGAACTTTTTAATTCACCCTTTCATTACATCTTCTTTAACCCTTGCCAGGTCTCATGTTAAAAATGCATGCACTACTGAACAATTCCTTAATTTTCTCTTTCTACTATACTTTTGTAGTTGGGTCACAATACATAAAGTTGTTGCTCAGTTCAGGCCCTCAGTGCAACTGTGATGGAGACCAGTGTTGGGATATACACGTTTTACACAAATTATAATTACAGTAGTGTTTATTCATTTTTTCTGTGACAGAGAAAAGCATTACTTACTCTTAAATGTGGTGACGGTGTTTCCCCCCAACCCCAAACCCAGACCAGAAGCTGATTTCACAGTAGAGGAGCCTGATAGCTGAAGGCTCTGGTCCCCAGACCCAGACTGGGAGCTGGTCCTATTGGAGAGGAGCCTGATAGCTGAAGGCTCTGGTCCCCAGACCCAGACTGGGAGCTGGTCACACAGTAGAGGAGCCTGATAGCTGAAGGCTCTGGTTCCCAGACCCAGACTGGGAGCTGGTCACACAGGAGAGGAGCATGATAGCTGAAGGCTCTGGTCCCCAGACCCAGACTGGGAGCTGGTCACACAGGAGAGGAGCCTGATAGCTGAAGGCTTTGGCTCCCATTCTACTCTTAGAGACTCTAGGAACCACAAGTAGTTTAGAATTCTGGGAGCGTAGTGCTCTAGTGGGACAATCAGTCACTAAGAGCTCTTCAAGATTAAATGGGGCTTGACCATTTAGAGCTTTGTAGGTCAGGAGAAGGATTTTAAATTCAATCCTGGATTTTGCAGGAAGCCAATGCAGAGAAGCTAATACAGGAGAAATGTAATCTCTTTTTTTAGTTCTTGTCAGAACACGCGCTGCAGCATTCTGGATCAGCTGGAGAGTCTTAAGGCACTTTTTTGGGCATCCTGATAATAAAGAATTACAGTAGTCCAGCCTGGAAGTAACACATGCTTCAACTAGGTTTCAGCATTGTTTTGAGACAGGACGTTCCTAATTTTGGCAATGTTACAAAGACATAAAAAAAGGCTGTTCTTGAGTTTTTTTTTAGAGGCGTTAAAGGATATATCCTGATCATAAATAACGCCTAGATTCCTGACAGTAGTGCTGGAGGCCAGGGCAACACCATCCAGAGTAGCTATATCCCTAGATATCGAAGTTTGGAGGTGTTTAGGGCCAAGCACAATAACATCAGTTTTGTCTGAGTTTAACATCAGAAAACTGTAGGTCATCCATGATTTTATAACATTCATGCATATTTGGAGTTTAGCTGTCTGGCTTGATTGATAGGCATAACGTGTCATCGGCATAAAAATGAAAGTTAATTGAGTGTTTCCTAATAATATTGCCTAGAAGAAGCATATATAAGGAGAATAGAATTGGTCCAAGCACATAGCCTTGTGGAACGCCATTGCTAACTTCAGCGTACTTGTAGGATTTATCAATAACATTAACAAATTGAGTGTGAATCCTTTAATGCCAATTAAATGTTCCAGTCTCTGTAACAGGATGGTATGGTAAACGGTGTTGAATGCGGACCGTGTCCTTGCGCCCGGGGTTCATGTCCCACAAGTGCTGGTCCGTCCCGTTGTTGTGGCCGATGCATTGTGTTTCATTTCCCTGTTGTTGCGTTGCCCCGAGCAGACCAGTGTCATGGCAGTTCGTGAGACATCCATGATCATGTTCGGCTTGATGCTTGGTCTGTGCACTTGGACTCTTTTGCTGCAGTAAATAATCTATGGGTTGTTAGCTCAGTGTTGCTCATTATTAAGTTGCTCTGAAAAAGAGCATCAGCTTAATTCCTCACATGTAATGCTTGGCTGCCAAGCTGTAGCTGGCTGCCCAGATGCTTTAGCCCCGAGCCATATTGACTCCTGCCTGACTACCGGTCAACATAGCCCCAGGCGCTATTCTCGCCAGCTCATGCCTGGGCCTGCACAGAGACATCAGTCAACAAAGTCAGTCACGCGTCTGATTGGACAAGACCAGGGCCCAAAAACTCTGGCGACGCCCCCAGGGACCCACAAGGCCATGCTTTAGCATTTGTGCCCTCAACAATCAGCTGCTGTTTCTGAATACTGAATCCATTTTGATCGATTTAAATCCACAGATGCAGCCCCAGATGACTGTGACAGATTGGTTTTATTATTATTATTATTTGTATTATAATTTATTATTGTCATTATTATTATTATTATTAAAATGTATTATTTGTGTTTATGTAAACACATTATTCAAAAGTGTACATTATACATTAGGACTCAGATTTGATGGAGACGGTTTTTAGACATTTATAACAAACTGCTTAAAGGAAAAACAGGATGAAACATGAAAGCTTAATGTAAATTAATTGTTATTATAATGTATGTTACAATGTTGTGATGACTGACCGGCTCTACTGATGGAAATGCCAACATGAGTGTTTTAGCTTGATTTTCCCACATGACACATAATCACTAATTCAAGCACGAATGCGCTCCTCCTTTGAGCCGGAGTTGAACCAGCGACCTTAGGATATGAGCGATGCATTGCTACAGTCCTCCGCTCTCTGAGCTATCAACAGGGCATTGCATCCAATCACAAACAGTTGGATGATGAATGTAATGTTTAACCAAAATTGTCCATAAAACGTTTATTTTAGTTTTTTATTTACTTCCATTTCCATAATTTGTGCTCTGATACCTTTGTCCACCACGGAGGTTGGTTTTGGGAGGTTAAGGAGAAGTCTTTGTTGTCACTTTTCTTTCAACGTTTGGCGCTTTTTTTCTACATTTAAAAAAACTAAATTGGTTCAAATTTTTTGTCACCTGTCATTTTTGAAAATTCATTTCAACGTCTTCCAAATTTTGTCCTCTGGGCAGCTTTGCATTAGAGAATTTTATATAATAGGCCCAAAAGAAAATTTTCAGCTTCAAAACTACCACACATCACGCTCTTTTTTTATAATTACGGGGCAAAGTCCAGTTACAGCCGTAGTGCATAGTTTCCGTCTCCCTCATGAGGAATTCTAAGTAATGACAACTGTCAGGGTGTCCCCCCCCCCCCCCCCACATAAGACAGTTAAAATAGGTTTATGGCATTTTTCCACTGCATGGTTCCTCCTCGACTGGCCTCAACTATACTCGCTTATTTAGGTTTTCCATTATGATTAAAAAGTCCCTGGTACCTTCTAACAGGAACTTTATTTAGAACCACACCATCCAAGCTGAGCCAATACCAAAAGTTTACGTGAAATCCTGCAGAATGCTGATTGGTTGAAGAGAATCAACCCTGATCATCATTGCTAGCGTCAGACGGGGTGTGGGGGGTCCTGAACAAACCCGCTGGGTTTAAGTTTAGCCAGGAAATGGCAGGAATGGCCAGGAATGGGGTACCAGGAATGGAGCCATGGAAAAAGGCCATTAATTACCATTGTAACAACTCATTTGGAAATGGCTTGAATGAACGTGACGTCCATTAATATCAAAAAGTTACGCAATAAAGCTTTAATGAGCCGCAATTCTTTCTTTTTTTTACGGATTTATTTCTTAGAATGTGTGGCATTTATTGTGGAAGTTATGAGATTACAGTACACGTGATTTAATAACAGTTTTTCTGTGATAGCCTGATCTCGGCCCGCATCTAGTTTAAACTGTGTGTTTACAGACACTACATTACCCACTGGTTGGTTGTACTAAAGACGCATTGCCTCACTGACAGTTAGGAAATGCTCTGTGAGGTGGAGGCTTGCATCAGCATGTTTTATCTTCACCCACAAAAGCATCTTCCTTGGAGCCAGAGAGCTGGATCTCCCTACTGCTCTCACACACTCCCCCACACTACCAACCTCACTACGGAACACTGTTCGCTATCACTGTTAAATGCACTTGCTTCAGGTGGTGTCTGGGTAAAGTTATGCAGCTGTTACAATGTTGCAGCCCCGCTACAGTGTAATCTTGGAATTTTTACTTTTGGAGTTGAAAAAACAAATGTCCAGGGAGTGTTTCCAGTTTCCATTTTCAAGAAAGATACAATAGGACCTTATGAATAATATAGCAACAAAACGACTTAAACACAGGGGATAAATACATAGGAAATATTAGGGGAAAACTGAAATTTTAATTTGGAAATGTGAAACAGTGAAAAAGAGATTGAGAGCTGGAGTCTTCTGTTCTATATCCATGTCCTTTGCCCTCTCATGCAGTGTGCTTGTGCAAAGCCACCGTGTCTCGACTTGACTTGACTCACCCTCTGAATGAATCGTGGCCCAGCTGTTGACTAATAGTCCACATTCACCACTAAAAAAACACCATGTCACCACTCCCTGTGTCCAAAGTGTGGGTGGTGGGCGCAGGGGAGGGGCTGGCTGAGCAAATAGGATGGGGGTTGGGGGCGAAGCAAGAGTTGTAGCATTGTATTGTTAGACTGACAGTGGGACAGACAGGGGGATCGGGTGGTCCTGGCCCAGAGACAATAGCTGAGATCGCGCTGCCTCTCTGCTAAGCCCCCTTTGTCCGGCAGGGTGGGAAACCCCTTACAACTAGCCATCACTATCATGATGCAGGCCTTAGGAATCTGCTCAGTGGAAACATAGCATGGTCAGATATGGCACATTGTTGAAGGACTAACAGGATATAGGATGGTGTCCAGCAGTGTCTCAGGGCAAATGTGAAATATGCAATCCCTTTCTACAAAAACATTAGCTTCATTCTGTGAGTTACTATACAGATGTTTGCAAGGATCAAACAATAACTCTGCCAACGGGTTAGCTGCTGCAAAACACTATTTGACACTGATATGAGAAAAGAAAACCAGTTAGTCATGAGAAAAGTGCTTGACATGAGATTCTACTCCAAATATTTTCAGTGTTTAATTTTAGTCACGTTTCATAGGTGTAATTTACAGGGGGTGTGGGGTGGGGATATACCCCCCCCCCCTTCAATAATCAAAACCGGCAAGTGCAACCCACTTAAAAAACCTAAAACTAAAGCAAAATAAGTGGTTTTGGGATGGTTTTAGGGTTTGTTTAAGCCTGGGGGAAGGGGGTATAGTTAGCTTGCCTTGTTGTTAAATAAGCTGTAAATTAATTTTGACTAATTGCCAACTGTACACAATGTTATTGACTTTGGATCTTGCTAGCATAGCGTTAGTTTTATGGCTCGGAGCTGATCTGAAGGGTTCTACAAGCTGAGCGGACTATAAATGTCTCCCGTTGCTAAGGGTGGCAAGTTGTATCTAAGGGCCTAAAATAACATTTTTATTGCATAACAGTCTTATGGGATGAGAACGATTGTTCCAGGTATTAGTCAAAACAGAGTTACTGTTTGGAAAAACTTCAGATTTCAGTTGTAAAACGAATTAAAATATACATTTTTGTTTTAAAAATATGTTGTTTGTGAAATGACTATGGTGTTAGAGGGTTAATGTCCATTCTCAGGTATTAATGATATTTGGGTCTTGCCGTCGTGCGTTCATACCTGACAATGGACACCTCGTCGGGTCGTTGGTCCAATAAACAAACTGTTCAACAGTTGTTTTTTGGGTTAACTTCACCTAACAGGACTACAATGTGAAACTCAATCTGGGCTCTGGGAGGGACACACCTCCCGAAGTTGAGGTTGTTTATTCAGAAGATTAGGATTGTATTCAGCAAGGAGCTGCAAGGGGGGGGGGGGACACGTCAGAGTATCTGCTTACATTGGGCCCAATTAACAATACAATGGTGCCGGGATTTGCAAAGAATCAAGTCAGCCTATTTGTCGGCATACATCTGTTAATTATTTGTGTAAGTTAGGTCCCAAACAATAATTATCACCTGCAATTAGGTTAGGGGGAAAAAGAGAAGGAACTCATTATTTGTGTTTAAAATGCTGACAACACCAATTAGCCGCTAGATTTGTCCCTGCAGCCACCCAAGGAGCGCTCTCCCCGGAGATGAAGCTCACCACGCTCTTCCCCCCGATATGCAGGGTGCCCAGTCATACTGGTTCAGCTAGTCAGCCATTCAGCTCCAGCACACAGAAACACACTGAGCTGTAATGTAATCTGGCATGAGGTCATGAAATTAGTTGGCAAATCGTTCTCGGCGTGGAAAACGATACAGAGGGACTAGCACTGATAGGGAGCCTGTGAGAAAACAGAATAAACGGACGATATGTGAGTGCACATGAAGTAGCATTTGGAAGGTCATTGTGTGTTCTTAAGTAGCCAAATGTCCTGCTGGTGTGTCCTTGGCAGCAAACCTTTTAGCTGCTTAGTCAGTGAATGTCCGCAGATAAGACTGAAAACACACATTCAAGGATTCCAACAGCCGTTGCAGATTAAAATCCAAAGATGAGGAATGAAGAACAGTCTGCTCAAAGCATTGCCTGTGTTAGGTGTTGAAACACTTACACACCTCGGCAGCAGATAAGGTTCAATGTACAAATGTAATTCAATTTATAGTGTCAAATCCTAACAGAAGTGATCTTAGGACCACACTCCATGATTTACAGAGACCCAAGCATTTTGGTGCGACAGTGGCGAGGAAAACCTTCCCTTTAACGTGCAGAAACCTCGGCCTTGACCTGCTGAGGGAGAGAGGAGTGTGTAGAGTCTCCCTGATTCACCATGCTCCCAACAGCAGTAACATTCTCACAGTGTAACAGAATGTAAAGCAGGGTGGCGCAAAAGAATTCAGCCCAAGTTCCTTACCGCATTACTTTTTTATCTTTCTTTTCAAAATTAAATTTATGAGCAATAAAACCTATGACTCTCAATGTAATACACTACAGAGTATTCCCACCCTAACTTGTGGGGGAGAATCTTAGCAAACTGTATGAACATTTCTGTGTAACTGTGTCGAGTCAATAGAGAATGTATAACCCCTTTCACATGCACTGCAACCCTGAACCTATCTAGACACTACCCGGAGGAGCTACGTGAGAACGCAAATGTCTGAATCATTAAGACCGGACCTTGACCAGACTTTATCCTGCCAGCTGCCAGGTACAAAGTCAAAGTAATGTTGCCCAGTTGTCAAGAGAGCTTCTCATTGTCCAGGCAATTCAAAGCATGCGAGTGGGCGTATTGATGGCGTTTCTTACACGTGGCTGGCGCAAAAGCGGAAGAATGAAAACATCCAAGAGTGAAGAAGAAGTAGGAAGATTCACACAAAGATGCCAAGGAAAATGTCTAACCAGAGAGACACAGAGATCCGGCAACGTCTGTCGTGAGGGCCATCATCGAAGTTGTCAGACAAATTCAAGGACTCTTTTTTTTATCAAATTACCAACGGGCTCTGTGACCGCGGTGTAATCCTCGTCATGTCCCCTGCATGCTCTACACAGGTGCCAGCCTTCAACTGAACCATACATGTTGAACTATAAAGTATTTCTAGTATTTCTACCAGCTTCCTGTCCTGCGGAGTGCTAAGTGGATCCGGTGCACCTCACAGCCAAAACTCAGCTGTTTGAAGGTTTTTTTCCAGCTTGACAGATACAATATTTCCCCTATGAAGCACTAATAAAACGAGAGGCCAAACAGGCATGAATGTGTGGCCATGGCCTGTTTATACTTTGATTACAGCAGTTAGGTGAATGTTGCACACGATGAAATGGACATTATTCCAGAATTGGACCAATATTAAACAAGCTCCAACAATGCAACAGAGAGTCCACTGTCTCCGTCACAACAGAGGAAAATGAGTGTGTGTGTGTGTGTGTGTGTGTGTATGTATGTGTGTGTGTGTGTGTGTCCACACAATCATACATGTATAATACCAACAGGCATATCAGTTATTGAGCTATGCTAAAACACCCCAAAATAATTTACACAATGGGCTAAATTGGATATCACTCTATTTTACAGATGCAGCTAATTCAACAAATTAACAAATGAGCCAAAACACGGCACAATCCTGTGAACCCAGTTCATTTTCATTAAATGATAACACATTCCAGCCAATTCAGGTTGTGTTTTTTTTTTTTATTTGCGTATTCATAAATTCCTGGCACGGGCACATGAACCTCAACCTTTGTTAATATGAATATATTGTGAGACATTTGCATAATCCACTTCATAATCCACTGCAGCACTCGGCGGTAACAAAGATAAGGAGGGGTAGCCACTGTTTCTCCTGGGAACACTACACAGATAAACGGAGAAAAAGAGACCCACTTTCTGCTCCTATTATGAGATAATAAAAAGAGGAAGGCTTTGCAAAGTTTTCACTTTTGAATGCATTTCCCTTTTAGAGACAGATGGTGGTGGAATATCATTATTAGTATGGTTTTTTCTTCATTTCACAGACACGGAAATCTACTGAATTTTCTCAGAGACGAGGTGCATGGGTTATTTATGTATCCACCACAGTCGCAGCATGCTGATTTTATTACCCCGCTGCTGCTTTACAGCGACACTGAAATATGTTTTCTTGCAGAAAATGTTTTTTTACACAAAAACTGAAAAAAACTGCAGTGTGCAGCAGGAGGAATCACAGGACGACAAATGAGCAAACGAAACTGAAACTCCCAGCTAGTCCTCAGCATCACTAATGAGAACCCTTTTAGCCTCAATATGGATGAAAAAGTGTGTGTGTTCCGGCACCTGTGCGTGTGTGTGTGTGTGTGTGTGTGTGTGTGTGTGTGTGTGTGTGTGTGTCGTAACTGAGACAGTGAAAAGCTCTCTTATGTCCCCCAATCTTTGCAAATTGGCCTCTGGGATGACGCCCCCACACAACTACAGCCATCCCCGCTGTGCTGCATGCATTCCTGGTGTGTGTGTGTGTGGGGGTGTGTGTGTGTGTGTGTGTGTGTGTTTGGACAATGGCAACACTTCCTTTTTGGCCTAATGGGCAGGGAGCCCCAGCCATTGTGGCCTGATTAGGGCTCCCATTCAAGCTCTCTGGGATTTCTAATTGCAAGGCCTTGTGCAGCGAACTCCCCCTCACTTCCCACCCCGCTACACTCCCGTCACGACTACTGTAAGTCTTAATGAGACACAATTACTGCCCCCTAGGAGACCTACAGCGAGCCAATCACAAAGAGAGACAAAGACCCCCAGTGAATGGCCACTCAGCTGAAAAACTGACAGAAAGAGGGACCAGGAGGGAGGGGAGAATCACAAGCCCTCATTGTCCAGCAAAAGCACATAGAGAAGCCTTTTGGGGGGGGGGGGAGAAATATAAATGTTTTTATTTAATGCCGACTCATAATTAGGCCCCTGAGAGGAAAAGGAGAGCCAAAGGAGTGAAAAAATGCCTGTAGGTACAAAAAGACAAATAATGACATGCTGGACGTGCAGCGAAGGAGGACAGGGGAGGAGGTGCAAGGAGGGAGGGAAAAGAAGAGGGACAAATAGATACCGAGGTGAAAAAACAGAAGTAAGAAAAAGAGAACAAAACTAAGTGGAAAAACTTTCTAAGCCTATTTGGCGTGGGAAATGGCCTGACATTGAAGGATGTGTGCGAGGCAGACTGAAAATCTGAGACATTTGCTGTGTTTCACAGGTTTGGCACTTCACTTCTGGCTCAAGGGGTGAAATATTCCTTGATTTGAGGAGCGTTTCTGCCAAAACTGTGTGGGAAGCCATATAACAGGGACTAAAAGAGTTTGTGTTTAGAAAGAGCGGTAGTGAAAGACCAGAAAAGACACGATTTGCAGACAGCTCGTGACTGCATGGGAACATTTAACGTGTTGTGGCTCTAGCATTATACAGATATTGTTTCGAGCAGTCATGTCTGGGGATTTTGAAGCGTTCTCATGGCGAAAGCTGAGCCTCTGCATGATGTTCACAGACAACAGATATCACTGACCATAAAAGACGCCAATCAGTTCTCTTGAGAACAGTTGCATTCTGGGAGGAATTCAGTGTGGCTTACAATACTCAACCGGCAGCAGAGACGGCAGGTGTGACCCGACAAAAAAATAAGAAATGAACAATAAAGCTAAGAGGCTTTTAGGTTTCTGAATTGATTTTCTCAAGATGCACGTGTGGACAGAAAGCACAGCACAACATTCTTAAAGGCTACGTTCAGACTGCGGGCAAACGTCAGCCAAATCCAATTTTTTTGCTCATGTATGATTTGTGTTGACAGTGTAAACTAGTCAAATGGCATCTGATCGTTTCCAGTTCTGATTTGGGCCACTCTCATATGTTTTCAAAAGTCCATTACAAGTCAGATTTTTCAAAAATGCAACCTGAGTCTGGACAGTCGGATTGGAATGCATGCGACTTCGACATCAACCTAGAGGGACCTTTGTCACAATTGTGCGCTGAGAACAGCACGTCCCCAGGGACAGCAACATTTTCCCCATAGACTTTACACGCCGAAAGACATGTCCATATATCAGAAAGTAAATCTTTTTCAGGCACATCAACTCACTTACTAAGACTTACATGGTCCTCATTTAAATCATTATGTTTTAAAAGATGTAACATACAATAACAGCCAAATCCAGAGTTATTTATCTAGGCATAATGAAGGTGAGGCAAAACAGGACTGTCACCCAGGAGACCAGGGTCCCGTTCCCCCCACCACCATCTTTTTCCAAATCTACCTGTCCCGTTATTGTGCCGCATGTCAGTTAAACGTACATACACGTACATATAATAATGATAATAATACATTTTATTTAAAACCTTTCTTAGCACTCAAGGACAC
Source organism: Etheostoma cragini (assembly GCF_013103735.1). NCBI lineage: Eukaryota > Metazoa > Chordata > Actinopteri > Perciformes > Percidae > Etheostoma > Etheostoma cragini. The sequence continues at coordinate 25,391,247 of NC_048418.1, read as the reverse complement.
CGTAGAGGGATCCATGAGAACTTAAAAAATCTGCAAAAAATAAGTATACAACAATAACAACAGCAGAAAAAGGCAAAGCAATGGACATAAAGTGGAATGGGCCGTTTTAAATAGATGCGTCTCGATGTGTCTGAATGCTCTGCTCCTGTCTTTCCTTTTGCTGTAATAAAAGGTTCCATCCTTCCTGAACTGATATGCTGCCGTTACACCTGTGTGACGGCGAGTATTGGTCTGAAAAAGGAACTTTTAGAGTTGTCTTTTTGTCATGAGCAATGGCATCAATACCAAAGCAGCAACCTGAGTTGGAATTGATCCGCCTTGTTGTTATTTGGGAAGTCCATCCCATCTTCAGGCCAGGGCAGCACAAGGCCCTACAGGGCAGCCGGACACAGCGGGGGGGCCACCTTCGGAAAATCACGTCAGCTCTAATGGAGCTTTAGAGGGAAGGACGGCTCCATTCACTGAATACATATTTCCAGGATTCCTCTTCCCTTACGTGTTTCCTAATTTCTTAGGCTGGGGGAGCTCAGATGTGAGGAAATACGTAATTAATAGGACACAAAACTTTTCAGACAAATTAGACACACAGTTCTCTCAGGAAACGTTTGTTAAATTAACACTCCAACCTGAGACATGCTCGCTCTTTCTTTCACACACACGCACACACACACACACTGCCTTGGCCCCATGTTCCTTTCAGTGTGTGCAGCCTCTCAGCTCCTGACTGAACCCCCTTTGTTCTGCAGTGACCCTCTTAAGCGCAGGTTGAAGCCTGCAGCCATTCCACTTTGGATTTGGACCCTATCGCGTGTCACACGGCTAAGTCGACCAGGACTGGGCCTCTTCACTCAGACACATGGCAACAAGTATCCATTCATGCAGCAGGATTTAAGATAAAATGACTAGATCACCAACATTATAAACAACCATGGAGGCGTCCAGCATCCCTTCCGTTGAAGATGCACTACAAACCATCTGTTTGCTGGATTCTTGTTCAGTGTCATCCAGTTATTTTCTGTACTGTTAAATTAAGAAACTGGAAGTAAAGTAATCAATTGTCAGACATGAACACATCATGAAACATTAGCAAAGCTGCTAGTTCTTTGCTCACTAGTTGTTATCCAATAACAGAATAAACGTTTGGCTGCACAAGTCTGGTAAGTGAGTACCTGCAAGTATAAGTAACTTACCATCATTTTATTATATACAATGTGGTGCTAAGGATCCAAAGAGAGATTTTCAGGTCACACAATTCCATTATTTATTGAAACATATTGTTGTTGTAATATGCTATAAATTCACATATTAGGATTTTCTTAGTAACTGTCTTGCAGTCTTCATCATGTCATGGGCTGTTAGACCCGACAAAGGCATCCGGTCCCTGTTGAATTTGAACTTTATTGGGTGTGTTACTGTTTCTCATTAAACTGGCTACACGTGATCAGAGGTGATACTGCTAGGTAGGGAGCAGAGGATGTTGCAGGACAGAGTCAAAGCAGAGCACACATACATCACCATAGCTCGTGGCTTTGGTTGCGTCTTCAAAAGTGAGCAGAAACAAGCTCAAAGGTGAACAAATTGGAACATTGAGCGGGGCGCCACGTCAAGGGACGCGCTTCATTAAGAGCGGTTCACGTGGAGGCGGCTTTAAGCAGTTTTTCAGTACAGGTACAGACAGTCTCGGGAATTACGTTGTTACTCTGCAGGGGCATACGTGGTGAAACTAATCCGTTTCATCAAATTAAACAAGGTAATCATTTTTTAAATAGCCTCATCTTCCTTACACCAAATCCTGTGTCCCGTTGCAGGGACAGGGTCAGAGAAGTACGTTTTGCAAAAAGACAGACTTGTACCCTACCTCCAGTGTTCTATTCACAATTCTATTTATTATTCCCATGTAAGTGCCCTCTACTCTTTTCTGTACTGAGTGATAGATAAATGTAATAAATCTGCAGAAAACCAGGTTCCAATTTCTTGTATGCCAAAGCCCACTTGGCCAATAAAATGGATTTGGATTCTGTAAACCTTAGGAGAAATTTGTCTTGGGCATTCCAGAGAGAAAAGGTGGTGTAGCCGCACACAGCCTCTCCATACACACACAACATATCCTTGTACATGTACAATCAAACTATCTTACCTGTGTGTTCTGTCCCAAAGGGATCAGCTCATGCTCTTTGTGAAGGATGTGGTTTGGGTCACAGGTGATTTTAAGGACCTTCTTCTTCCCTCTCTCCTCGAATATCTCCTGGAGCGAAGATGGTGGGGCAGCATGCCAAGTATTTCTGCAGCCCTTCTCATCATGTTATGGAGTTGTGATTGAAGTTTAACAGAAGGATTATCAAACCATGTTGTGATACAATAACTCACAATAGATTTAATGGTTGCCCTGTAATAAGATAACACAAAGCTTTTATTCATTCACTGGGCTCTCCTAACCATCCATATCAACACAGTACTTTTAAAATAATCAAATATATCATGTTATCTCAACAACAACAAAAACGTTTGCTACGACTAATGTGTCAGAAATATGCAGAGCAGGCACTCAGGTGTCAAGATGACGCCACATGATGCAACACCATTCTTGATTTAAGTTCATTTGCACTGGAAACAAGTGAACTCAGCTCACTTGATTGGCAGATTGACTGAGTATCAAAGACCTGTTGAGATTAGTTCATTTTTGGAGCTGCTGTCTTATAACTGCCAGCCTGTTGCTGCCGGAACAACACCGTCTGACACGTACAAAGTGGAATGCGTCTTTGTCAGTTTCAAGTGGCTCTCTGTTGGTTTCATCAGCTTAATCAGGTCCAACTGTGACTTAGATTGACAGGGCATATGTCAAATGTGGCTGTTTCACAAAGCAGCGCATATTTCCTGGAGTTGCCTTTCAACCTTCCCTTATTTATCCAGGAAAAGTTTTCTAATCCCTTATGCTTTTTTCATTGCCCTGATTTCATTCATTGAGCTCCTTATATTCATCTCTGGGAATAGCTCAGTGCCACTACAAAGGTGCCAAAAGCAAGTCTAGAAGTAACAAAGCATATTTACCTCGATTATTGTAATGGTAGTTTTACCTTCAGTTAGGATTCTTAATTGCATCCATACATGAGAGATCCATCCAGCGTTAATAACATAATGCTATTCATTACAGCATCCTTTGCACTATGCTCAACATTTGCAATAATAACTATCACAATTCACTCCTGCATACTTTTAACTCTTCATTGCACTCTTACCTCTATATTGTTTCTGTTTAGGGAATGTATATGTTAGTGTGTATATATTGTTGGGTTGTTTTTTATGTGTAAGCGCATTGCGAGCAACGATGTTCCAAAGAAAAGTTCCTCGTATGTGTCCCCATGCCTGGCAAATTAAGGTGATTCTGATTTAGATTTTATTTGCAGGCTCTACATTACCACTGCGGTTATTGGGTTACTTGACTTTTCCTGAGTGCTTGATTGTGTTTACATGATCCATCCACCCATCTTCATCTGCTTATCCGCTGTCGAGTAGCAGCTCCAGCAGGGGACCCCAAACTTCCCTTTCCCGAGCCACATCAACCAGCTCCAACTGGGGGGTCCGGCGCCGTTCCCGGGCCAGGTTGGAGACATGATCCCTCATCCAGTCCTGGGTCTTCCCTGAGGCCTCCTTCCAGCTGGAAGTGTGTGGAAAACCTTCGTAGCCTCTTTCCCGTGTTACGATCACAAAATGGCCGCCTTATCACGCCGTTAAATAAAATGCTCATATTGTTTTGCGAGTCATTGGAAATCGCCCTATTCTGTTGTTTAGGTATGAGGGCGTGTTGGCATCTTTGGACAGAAAATAGTTTTATGAATAAAAGTTTTATATTTGCGCTGATCGTCATACGATTACTACAAACATACTTTGGAGGTGTATTACCTGCTGTTTCCATGCAGTGTGGGATTGTTATAGTGTTAAACATTCATATAACTCCTATAACTTATATCTCCATCTTTGTTGCTGAGCAAGCACTCAATCAAACCGTGTTGGCATTGATGTGTCTTTTATTCATTTCTTTCTTTTGGTTATTGTTGTTTGAGTTGTGCACTTTCTCTGTTCCCTAACCCCTCTTTCCTCATGGAGAACAGCGTTGGTGTAACTATTAACCAAATGGATTACACTTTCCCAGGAAGTTAGGTCATTGAACCGTCATGCACATGTCAGAAAAACACTGAATACTACTGCCATCACCTTCTTGTCTACTACAGTTAGCTCAGTGCAGTGTAGTAAAAATGATCAGAAAACATTAACAAAGAGAATAACTGATAAAAGGCGGCTAATCATTATCCAGAAGAACACTACTGTCAAGTAGGTTTGGCAGGAGTGGCCTTGAGCAAAGTTTTTTCTCGGGGGATAAGTGTCATCTAGGGACCTTGTGTGATTAAAAAATCCCCCCCAACACAGTTTCCTGTGGTTCATTTGCACGGCATAAATGAAGCCTGCTTATACTCAAATGTACTGACGCATCTGTACTATGAGAGTTGTGTGGCTGCGGAGGACGGCCTCACCGTCTGCCCAGACAGAGCCGCAGGGGGCTCAACTCAGGGTCGGTGGTCTCTGGTCGGGCTGTGACCCAGACCACGTTGGTCATGCGATCCCATATTCGTCTTCACAATGAGTTTTGATTTAAATTGTAGTTGCAGTAGTGTCTCAAGTTTTTAACTTACTGTAAACTGATTGGTCCCATGCAGGGGGAACCTGAACAGCATGCAAACTCTCTGATCCACACGTTTTTTAAAAAAATCTGACGTTATCAATTTCAAAATAAGAGTGTGTTTCATGATTTCTCCTTGTTCAGCTTCACAAAGATACAAATGTTTTTGATCTGACAGCAGCAAAAAAAGGTCTGAGGATCAATCTTCACTTCGACTCACAATGACGTCCTTTAAACAGACAGACGCAGTAGGCCTACACCTGACAAAGTGTCACTCACTGTCACTTTGGCTCCAGCAGCCTCCTCACAAAACAATAAACACTCATGTAGTCTTCGCCATCTCAAAAGTGTGACTGACACTTGATCTTAAATCTTTTAAAGGACAGCCAAGTGTTTTCTCGACAAATTGTTGACACAAGATTGGATGTGAGAAACACCAAGCAACAATCTCCTGATTTATAGCGGCGGTGTGAACTAGTTCAGGACAGATTGCACTTTGTTACTCATTATCCAGTATTTTAAATCTTCAAATCCAAATGTGCAGATCAGCCATTAGCTTCACCAAGAGTAGAACAGGTGTCAACCATTTACCAGTCTGCCCAGTGTTTCCTGCAATCCAAGCCATCCAGATCATTTATTATCCCACAGTGTCACCTGTTCGCCCTCGCAGCTCAATCAGACAGGAGATAAGACAGGCAATGCTTGAATCCTGTGGAATTTTTATTAAGCTGTGTTCTTTTATGAGGTGTTGTTTTACGATCTTTTTATCAATGTAAAATCTTTCTGGGTTGAACTTACATAAGAGGTAAGAATAAACATGGCCTGCTTTGCATAAATGCTGAGACACACTGACCAAATGTCAGTATTTTACGGGTTGGGAATGAGAACAGGTTGGCATTAGTTAGGAGAGCCTACTGTCATTTTACTGGAAGATGTCATGTTGTTGTGGTTCTGTATGTGTTCTGTTTCCTGTCTTTCTGTCTTTTGTTTTCCAGCCTGTATGATTGTCAGTCCAGCCCTGATATGGTCAACCTGTTGTGTCACCTGTCCTTTGTTAGTCCTTGTTACCCCGTGTATTAAGTCTCTGTGTTTTCCCTTGTCTGTTGGCGGCTTCTTGCCTTAGTGTCTGTTGTGGTGTTCCCTGCTCCCTATAAGTGTTTTCCTGCCTGGGATAAATCTCTTTGAACTGCGTTTGGGTCCAAGCATCATCGTCCCCCTGACAGAAGACACATCTTACGACAAGGTGCTCCATATGGTTACCATGTTGGATTAGCTCACCTGTTTTATTTTAACAAAGATAAGTAAGATAAATAGTGAGTCATTTTTTGCATATTCATTCATCATTTAGAAATGATAACTTGTTGCCCCAACATGGCGCAGTGTTGTCTTTGTAATTCCTCATTGTAAAGGATGAGTTCTTAATTAATGAGGGAATTCAATTAGTAATTTAAGGGCTTGAATGAATCCTTTGTGTGAACAGAATAAATAGTTTGCCTCCGATAGCTTGCGTGACTCTGTAGGATTTCACTCATTCACACTTATTTTCTTTCTCTCTCTATCATCCTCATCCCCTTTTCTGTATCTCGTCTACCCCCTATGTGGTTCAACCGTCCTCCCTCCTCCATCTTCCCTAGTCCCTCTGGCTCTCCCCCTCCTCTCCTCTTTCCTCCCCCCTTCATTTGGCTGAAGCTAAATGTCTTGTGTGAGATAACATCGCAGTAGGAAATTCCGCCTGTGTTGCCAGACTGCTCAGTTTTCTCCCCAGGGCTGGCAACAATGTGTGTCCTTCATAAGTGCCCCTACAGCGCTCAGGATCTGCACTCATCCCCAGTGAGCCCGGTCAAAAGACCCGCCGGCGAAACCCAACGCCGCGCCCCGAGCTCCACGCCAGTGCCGCAGCAGCTAGCCAGAGGGATTACTACAGAGCCACTAAGAGTCCACCCTACAGTCCTACATTATAGGACCCCGACAATGTGGACAAGTTGTCATTCTATGCGTATGGAACTGCTGTCGCAACCATTTGTTGCATACTGCAGACATCTTTATTATATGTAATCATACTCTACTTACTTTTTTCCACTACAGTTTTGGATTAAAGAAATTAGATTATATAATAATATAATATTATAATATGGTAAATGAAAGAGCTTTAGAAGTGGGGGGGATCTTTGTTACATTGGGACAAAGCCTGTTTCCAGTCTTTAGGTTATACTAAGCTAACCAGTTGCTGGATGTAGCTTCATATTAACCATACAGACATGGGAGGGATTTTCAAAAGTTAAGTGTCAGAAACATGTTCAAATCAGGTGAATCGCAAGCCCATGTGCAGGGGCTCAGTCCTCAACGCTGCAGCTGTGGGTTCGGTTCTGACCTGCGGCCTATTTCTGCATGTCATTCCCCCTCTCATTCTCCTTTATGACTTGGCTTCCCTGTCAGTAATAAAGGCCTAACATGCCAAACTAAAAAGCCTGTGTCAATAATCCAACATCTTAAGTAGACATTTTTAAGAAATACACTGTTGATGTCACACACCTTCTGCCTGGTCAGTTGTGCTGAGCCCCTGAAGACTCCTGGACCAGGATGCATGGCTCATGGTTCAGAAATACTATTCTTGATAATGCATCACAAAAGCAGACCTTTCTTCCGCCTCTGCGTGGAAAAAAAGTGAAGAAATAAAGAGTCAGGAACAAAAAGTGTTTTTCAAGTCCACAGCCTTACACAGAAGCTGCAGATGCTCAAAGGCATGGTGGGGCCTTCAATCGGGTTTTCAGAGACAGAGGCTAAAGCTGGCGCTCAGTGAGTCACGGAGGTTTATCTCTTACGGCTGCGTTACATGGCTTACCATTGGAACATATACATTGCAATGGTCAGTTTACCTTCCAGATGGCTCCCACAGTGTCTGTCATCAGTGTCAGCCATCCAAGGGCCAAGAAAGCTCGGAGCCTTCATCATTTTAACGGCCTGTGACAAATAGTATTTACCTATTTCCTGCAATGTAAACACTGATTTAAGTCCCTGTAGTCTTTATATAGCCCTGACCGTGGTTCACCACAACACAGCGTTACCACAGTAACAAAACAGTTACCTTCAGCTTTGCCGAGATTACTGGGTTGTTGTCTGGGCAGGATGTGATGTTTGCGCGCCGTATGGTATAAAAAGCTTTATTTATTTAGGGTTGTGTCTCTAAATGTGGAGAGTATGCGCCATAAGCGCTCAAGGCTGTTTGACAGAAAGGAAAGGAGTGTCTAACTGGGTCAACGTCTGTGACCTTTGCAGCCGGGTTCAGGGGTCAAATCCTTGTTCTTCTCACTGCGAAAACAAATGGCTGCCAGATCCCTCGTGATAATGTCTTTAAAGGCAGAATTATCAATCCCCACATCCAAAACACTCAACATTTTAGTCAGTTTAAAATCCATTGTTTTTTGGCATCCGCTGTGTGCCTTGCCATCAGGTGGTATTTTAGACCGGACGTGCTGCGATGATATGTTGATGATGATGATGTGTTCACACAGATCACTTTGGTCCGGTCATCAAGCATGTAAATAATTTTATTTACAATTTGAACCCGAAAGGACCACAACTTCATGGTCGACAGGAAGACAACACAAGGGGTTAAATAAGGGTAAAAATGCACAATTCCCTTCCAAATCACACCATTCAATTAATGTTAAAGATAAGAAAAAGTTCAGTGAAGTTCAGTGTTCAAACAGATCCTGGAATGGGCAAAGTTAGAATCAGGTTAAAACTACCGCCCTCATCTGCAGACTAAATGGCGTTAGTCTGCCATAGATTGACATTTTCATGTTCGTCTGAACATTCAGAGCCATCCGTCCTCCGGTTGGTTAGCCTTTGACAGCACTATCTGGTAAATGAGGGCTCTTGCAGCTGCAGTCCTTGTTCAACTGCCGCACTAAAGCACCTGTCGTCAGGCTTGTTTGAGGTGACATTAGGTTAATTAGGCTCTGGTGTGTGCTTTATCATCCCCGAGTGACATACTTGGAGTTTGTACAGGGGCTGCACTTCCAGGGCTTCAGGAATGCCATTCAGGAGATGTAGTGCTCTTTAAGAGATGACTCAACTGTCGTGAAAACATGCTTTGCCTTCACTTGTGATATAATCATTTACTGGGAGCCAGTACCATCAGTTCTTGTATGTGTGCTAGAAGTACAGTGGTTGTAGTGCTACATATTAGAAATGTACAGAAGTACTGCTTTTGTGGTACGTGTTGAGTTGGGGCAAGAAAACAAAAGTTACGAAAATATTGAACAGTATGGGCTTACTGCTTGTAGCGGCAGAGTTATCATTCAAAGTATCCATAGTTCTAGTATACTGTATGTAGTACTTCATACAATGCATTTTAGTTGTGTAAAGGGAGTTCTTTCTGGTTGTGTAGAGGATGTGATCCTTCTACCGGTAAACTTTTAAATGCAGGATCTTTATCCAGGTTTTACTGACAACAGCATTTACTAAATTATGTGCAACGCCACTTATGCATTGTAAACTAGATTGGATATATTCTTGTCTGTCACTTATTTAACCCGTCCCTCTCTGTTCTTCTTCCTCACACCCACCTACTTCTCTCTCAACCAACCGATCTCCTCCTTCTTATTTACTACCACATTGACCCATTTTCACCCCAATAACTCACTCCTGTCTGTCCGGGGAAGAACGGGGCGCTCTCCGTTTAGTATGTGCATGTACGTGCACTGAAGGATTTGGGTTGACAATGGGCGTGGGTCGGTCGACAGGGTGGGTGGAAACTGCTGCCAGGCTTCTCTGTCTGGGTCGAGGTTGACTCACCACCTCCGTGTGGAATGTGTCAGTCCTCCAGGTACACATACATGCACATACACTTCCTTCAGAAAGCAGCTAACACCCTGCTCTTGGTCCACATTGTGAAGGTGGAATGGGAGAAATTATCCGATTATCAAATCCAATATGCCAAACAACCCAAAGCAAGGTCAGGATACACAACAAACACTTCAACAGTCGAGCATGCAACAGCAACAACAAAACCCATGCAAAGACTTAAATAAAAGCAATGCAAACACACACACACACACACTGTCTGATGAAATGTGGGAGAAGCTGTTAAGGGGCTAACATGGGTAAATATTAGCATGGGAATAGAAAATGGGAGAGAGGGAGAAAGAGAGAGAGAGAGAGCACAACTGTTTACCCTCTGTGCAGATGTGTGTATTTTTGTGTGGGATGTTTTCCGAATGTGTGTCTTCCTGAGAGTGTGTGTACGTGTGTGGGGGGGGATACAAATGTGTATCTTAGTTGGGTTTTTACCAGATGAGTAAAACGAGGCCACTTAAACCCTCCAGGAATTAAATCGAGCCTTCAGACTCACACGCTGCGTAGCCTACATGTTATTTTCAGGCCAAATCACACATTACTCATCATCTGATATCCGTCTGTAATGGCTTTTGCAGCTTCACTGCTGCGAGTATTCTGAGGCAGAAGGACAGCGGTTGAAAGAGGCCAACAGGTTTACCAGCAGAATACAGAAAAGAAGAAGAAGACGAGGGAAACCTGCCAAATCCCTAATTCCATGAGAAGGAGAGGACAAGGCCCAGCATCACAGAGATGCTACACTACTTATCTCATTTTCAAACATTTACAATCACGGATTCAGTACTTCAGGGAAGTAGATCTTCCCAAACGTTCAAGACTCCATTTGATGAAGGGGATGTTTTTTTAAGGCATCCTGTGTACATTTTAAGATAGACGTGATCAGATAAAAGTTGAAGGCATAGCTCTCATTCAGATTTGTCTAAAAAGATAAACATCTTCATTTCATCTTATTTCATTAAAATCATCTGTAGAGAATACAGCTATACAAGCTAGCCTTTGTCCCTAGCATCACAATCACTTCTGAATGCTGAATAAATGAATTTTATTGAAACCAATAGGATAGAGTCAGTAACACAGTAATGCACAGTAATGGGTTGTTACTACACGAAGAGGGCTCATTATTTTTTAATAATCAAATGAAACATTTGGAAATGAATCCATCTTAGTTTATATGAAAAGGTGGGAAAACATATGATGACTATAAAGGAAAAAATGCTAACAAAAAAACTAAAAACACAAGATCAACAGTTTTTTTTGTTTTTCAGCGAGACATATGTAGCAACTAGCTGGGGAACACAGTGGAGCATTTAGCAGACGTTGGTGGAGACCAAAGACCGAGCTAAAAGAGAGTTTATGAAAGGAATTTGGGCCACAAACGCAGGTCCAAATGAAAAATCTGGTTGCTCCGTGACAGGAGCACCTCAGGGTTCAGTGTCTTACTGAAGAACATCTTGACATTTTGACATGCGGACATGAGGATCTGGGGATCCAAGCACTCAATCTCCTCCGCCACAGCTGCCATTAGCACCTGTTTGCTAACAAGTTTGACATTTAGACTTAAAATGTTGCCCATATCTCATATATCCTAATATGTGTTGCCTATGTCTGGGCAGAAACCTGGGTTTTAAAAAAATGAAGGAAAAGCTACAAGCTCAATAAATAAGTAGTTTGAAGTTGAGCTGACAGAAAAGTAATGTGTACAAAGAGTAGATAATGTCATTTCTGTGACAGATTGATAAATGATACACTTTGAATCTGTAACTTTGCACACGTTATTTTGTTCTCCAGTGACAGGAGAGTACACATTTTTATAATGCTATACTTAAGTACAGCACTTAAGTACATTTACAGTACAGTATTTGAGTAAATGAACTTAGTTACATTCCACCACTGTTGTTTACTTACATGTTGCCCAATCAAGAACAGAGTAAATGTGTTTAACGTGACCTGTGACACGCATGGCACAGCCGTCAGACGTGGAAAGGTGCAGTGTGTTCACCACATCTCACGCCAGAAGGCCAAACACTAATGGAACACTAATGGCCTTCAACATGGCTACATTTCCCACCTTGTCACTGTTCGTGACTTCACAGCAGGCTCGATGAAAAGCTCCCTCTGAGGTGAGAGCGGCTCGTAAAACACAGCCGACCACTTTGAGTTCAGCGAGCTCTGAGGCTGTCGTCACAGCTCTTAATGAATCTCTGGTCTGTGCCGGACCAGAGCCGCGTGAATGAGTGTGTTTACCACGGGGGAAGACGTCATTGCTCCAGAAGAAAGAGCTTAATTATAAACATGCCAGTGCTATTTCCAGGGACAGCACTTTAAGAACAGGCCTCCTGTCGCTCCAGGGTCTTAATGACGCCAGTCGAACAAGTGGCAATTTAGAATGGCTCGCAGTAACACCCTCTGTGCCGGGCTGGCACCCTCCTAGTTTAAACTACAGTACAGAGGGATTATGGAGGGTGCAGGAGACAGACGGAGACTAATGGTCGGACTTTGGCGGCTGGCTTCACCCCACGAGAAGGAAAAAAACATCACTATTCTGATCTATTGATTTCCTTCCCATCTCACGAGTTCCCAATAACTGTCAGTGTTTTTTTTGTCTTAAATCAATCATTCTATTTGGGTTTTTGCGAGTTAATCAGTTTATTAGGTGAGATGTGCAAACAGATGTTTAAAGACAACCAAGGGCGTAACTTTGCGTTTAACATCGGGGGGGTTGAGTTCTCCACTTATCTAGGGAAAACATTTGTTTCAACATTAGGGGGACAAGTTGTAAGTGCAGGGTCTTGGTCTTGCCCCTGATTATTTTGAGCATCAAACACTCCATTACAACTTTCTCAGATGTAACGGAGAGCGGGTCTGGGGACGGTTCATTCACAGCTCATTTCCAAAGGGACGTCCCCAGAGGACGCCGCTCAAATGTCTCCGGGCGCAATTGGATAGTCCTTTAACCAATCAGACCAACGATCCGGGGGACGTAGCAGCGGCTGCGGCCTCAACGGGTTGCTGCGCTTCGGCGGCCATCATGTTGAACGTAAACAAAAAGCTGCTCACCGTCGTTGCCCTATCGTCATTGTGTAGAGCCCACCTCAAATATTTGAATTGGGGATGATTGAGCTCTTGGCCAGACGGACTTGCAGAGCAAATCTTACATTTGCCGGAAGGTTTTCCCAGGCTATTCGTTTGCTGCATTCTGGTGAAATTTTCTGCAACAAATTATGCTTTCACATATGTCATGATTGTTAATTAGTCTATTTTTTGTTCGGCCCAAAACCTTCTGCAGAATCAGAACATTCCACATGTTTTGCGATGCTTTTTATAGGAATTATGCACATCTTAACTTCAAATATTTGTTTGAAACAGCACTTAAACTCTGACTTTTTTCACTCTGACAGTTTTGATTATTTGGGGGGGTTGTGACCTCCCCATCCCCCCCATATAGGGACCCCCTCAAAAACAAGACAATACATCTCAAGAGGATTATCCTATTAATAAACAATTTGAATGAGTAACGCATTCCTGTGAAGACAACAATGAATGTCTTATCTTCCTAGTTTGGTTTTCTACACCTCTACAGCTCCCAGTCAGACCTGGTAAGGAGCACAAGCAGTTGGACCCCCCTATTATGTAGAGCACTTTATTTGGAGCCTGATTGTCTCACTGCTCAAATTTCTTGTCCTGTTAGACTTATTTTTAGCAATGTTGCTGAGTTTCTGAATCCCAGCAACTAACCCGATGAGTACGATGTCATTTTAGTGACAGAAATGAAGACCTAAGCTACAACACCATAAACCAAAGTGCATGAAACTGGAATTTTTCTTTACATTGAGTACATTTTTACATGTGTTCCGCTGGGTTAAGATCTGATAAATGGGTCGTGACATAGACACAAACTATCTGCTCGTTTAGTGATATTTAAAAACAGGTGTGCGTGATCAGCTCCAAGCAGTGAGTTGGTTTGGGATCCGGACGGACCAAAGCCCCTGAGTGTGGACCGGTGGCTGGAGAGGTGCCAGTTCACCTCCTGGGCATTGCCAAGGTGCTCTCGAGCAAGGCACGCAACCCCCCCCCAAAAAAAAACACTCAGCTCCTGTCTGACATCTCTCCATTAGTGCATGTACACTCACCGGCCACTTTATTAGGTACACCTGTCCAACTGCTCGTTAACACTTAATTTCTAAGCAGCCAA
>NC_048418.1:25376733-25377420 GCF_013103735.1 Etheostoma cragini | reverse complement strand
CAGTTCTGAAGGCAAAAGGGGGTCCAACCCGTTACTAGCATGGGGTACCTAATAAAGTGGCCGGTGAGTGTATAAGACCTGAGCATGTGTGTGTGGTTCAGGCCTGTGTGTAATGTGTAACAGAGTGTAAGTTGTAATTTCCCCACTGGACATTAATAAAAAGTATAAATTATGAACTTATAAATATTACTAAACCTGGTGGTATTGTCCTTAAACAGCATTTTCAGCCTGATCTAAAAAGTAGAGCTGAAGGCAGACATTTACCTCACTGGATGTCGATACTTGACTCAGAAGTCAGAAAAATAGATATTGCATCACAGAAATCTCTTTTTTATACCTTTAATTATCTAGTAGCATTGAGAATGTGTATTGGTGTCCCTTAGGGAGTCTTGGTCAGGTAAAATCTGTCAGACTTCATGATATAATCGTCCTCTTATCATGTTTTTTCACTGGACTTCAGCCAACTATCATATATTAACATATCCCAGAGAGATTAGCTCTTCCCTCAACAAATATTTTCCTAACTGAATGTTAGTGTTAGTTCTGGGGGATCTTCAGAACATATAAGCCTAGTTTATATTTTAGACCTCTTAGCTCTTATCTAGCAGCTTAGTGTGTTTGTGTGTGTGTGTGTGTGTGTGTGTGTGTGTGTGTGTGTGTGTGTGTGTGTGTGTGTGTGTGTGTGTG
>NC_048418.1:25346511-25376500 GCF_013103735.1 Etheostoma cragini | reverse complement strand
GTGTGTGTGTGTGTGTGTGTGTGTGTGTGTGTGTGTGTGTGTGTGTGTGTGTGTGTGTGTGCTGTCAAGGGTGACTGCTTTAAGCCTCACATCCCACCTCAGGCTGATTAGTAGTGGGTCTTTGAGTAAACACACAGCTAACTGCGGAGGAATCTAACCTGTGGAGGAAGGAAGGGAGGAAGGGAGGAAGGGAGGAAGGGAGGAATCGTCCATCCATCACTGACCTGGAGCAGTGAAATGGACACATATGAGCAGCAACTTAAACTTCCCCTGGAAAATTGAATGAAAACAGTCAAAAGTAAAAAACAAATAAATAAATTACTTAAAAAAGCTACACATAAAAACTATAACCATGTTGTTATTATAATTGTTTTTCCATGCAAAAAAGATTTAGATGTATTTATTATTATTTATATATACAGTAATTGTTACTGAGTGTGACAGTTTGATCTCTTTTTTTTAAGGATAATGTAGTTGTGTGTATGTGCGTGGTGTACACTTGCATGTGTGTGTATGTGGGCGTGGTATGTGTATTGCACACTGATGGGATTTAACATACATTCTTGTAACAGGTTGTCTGTGATGTTCATCATGTTCCACCAGCTAATGGGGATAACTTTTAAGAAACAATTAAATCTTCACACAGAAAAACGTCAGCTCGGTCACTCATTAAAAAAAACGTAAATCTAAAAAAACATTTGTAGGGTCACACAACAAACATCTGCCCCACACACCAAATCCAAACATGCAATATTTATGATTTCAGTCCCACACTGATGTGCAAGATAGTGAAATATCATAAGACAAATCATTCCAAATTCTGGATCATATATACTGTGGAATCCCTGCATATGTTTCCTCAATAGGGCATACGGATTTTTCTGAAAGTCTTCATTTAGTTATTTATATACTGATTATTTATCCGGCCAGTGAGAAGTCAGTGACAGCAACGTTCCCTCGGAGATCAAGGGTGCCGTCTTAAAGACCGCGTCCAAACCTAAAGAAAGTAAACATCTTTAGAAGTCAGGGGCGCCACGTCCTCTCTTGAAGTCATACATCAGATCTAATAACCTTCAGGCCCCTTCTCCGATACACACATAAAGTTTTAAATCAAGTGTATTACCCTGGGGACCCAGACGCCACTTAAATATGTATTTAATTGCCAGCTTCAGACAAATATTCAGCAGGGGTGTCGGGGTTGAATGAAACTAGGTCAGGTTGGTTAGCAGTAACTGGTACTGGGGAACTCAAGACTTGTTTCGCCGTGTGGAGGGGATCGTACCCAAGCAAGACGTTCTGTCCTTTGAAATATAGCTGCTCGTAGGGGCATACTTTCTTTCTCTGGCTTGCATCTTTCTTTCTTTCTTTTCTGAACTGGAACAAAATTGGGCAACAATGAAACATCTCAAGCAGTATCTACTTCCTTCCATTCACTTCCAGCAGGTGATCAGTCATCATGGAAAGATAAGAGGATGGTGGCGTTTCTAACATCCAGCCATCAACACTCATAGTCTGCTCATTTTCAGGTTTATAATTGTATTTAGAGGTTCTATCAGAATAGTTTTACATGGTTTTTTTTCAAAAAACACCATATTCTTGATGCACTGAATATTGCTTCAGCTCCTCTCTTCACCCTGAGCTGTCTGTTTTAGCTCATCTTTGTTGGAAGTTGCAAAGGCAGAGTATGAGGCCCTGACAGTACCTAGGTAAGGACTACTAGCCAGTCAGGAGCAGAGTATGAGGGCCCTGACAGTACCTAGGTAAGGACTACTAGCCAGTCAGAAGCAGAGTATGAGGGTCCTGACAGTACCTAGGTAAGTACTACTAGCCAGTCAGGAGCAGAGTATGAGGGCCCTGACAGTACCTAGGTAAGGACTACTAGCCAGTCAGAAGCAAAGTATGAGGGCCCTGACAGTACCTAGGTAAGGACTACTAGCCAATCAGAAGCAGGGTATGAGGGCCCTGACAGTACCTAGGTAAGGACTACTAGCCAGTCAGAAGCAGAGTTTGAGGGTGTGCCCTGACAGTGCGTGCCACACTAGCAGCTAAGCAAGCATCAGGTGAGTGTTACAAAATGACACACGTTTGTCTGAAGTTAAGGTTAGACTACAACACAGCTGTTTGGAGCAGGTTGTGAACAGTGGTTTCTGTTGGAGATGGTAAGTCCCCCCAAACGGGACTTGGTAAGTCCCCCCAAACGGGACTTGGGCTTTTTCATTTTGTAAACCTATTACATGCACAAAAAAGATACACAACACAAAAAAGATATATAACACAAAAAAGATACACAACACAACAAAGATATATAACACAATAAAGGAAAGGGAGAAAGGCAGAAAGCACAATATGAGCACTTTAAGCACAAGCCACACAAGCACCTGCAGCATCTTATCATTTAATGCCAGTTACATGTTAGAAGAAGTCATTCAAATCACTGCTTTTTGGGTAGCCATGCCCATGCTGTTGTACAGGACAGTGCAACATTCTGATGAGTGACATGCATCACCGAACTAAACGTTGAAAATCAGTAGAGCAGACGGGACGTTGGCTAACCAGTGTCCACACAGGGTCTGGTTTAAGATGAAGAAAAACAAGCCATCTGTGCTCCTATGTCTGACCTTTACTAACATATTTACTTACAGCTCTGATTGGCTGGCAGCTCCTGAGGCTGGATATAGTTTGCATAATCAACACAATGTTAAATCAACTCAAATTCAGCACATCATCTTATAGGAAGGAGGATTGAGTTTGAGAGTATCACAAGGCCAACCTTCCCAGGAGGAGGTTCCAGAGACATATATTTCAGAGTTTCACAGCACGCCTCAGTAGCTCTCTGAGAACCCCCCCCCCCCCCCTTTCCTTTTTCTTCACCGTCATGAACTTTGAGAGCCCTGGGAGAATCCAGGGGAAAGAGAGAGGCAAGAAGGGAGGTTAGATAAAGGAGTGGTGGGCTGGGCCGCCCGGAGAATGCAGAAATTGACTTCTAAACAGATGCAGTAATTCCATTTCCACCCTTTTAAATTTGGTATGCAGGGGGCCCGCCCGTAACCCAAAACCCACTATCGCCGTTGCACACAGAAGGCGGGAGGCATAGTCGACAGTTGGTGGCTGGGGCCGCCAAGTCTATCTGCCTTGTTAATCAATACAGGTTTCACTCGGACAGACAGCGCTTGGTGTAACCGATGCTCGGGCTGATATTCTGCTGACCCTGGTGGGAGGAGGAGCCACCTGTTTCCCACAGCTTTCACCTGCGCTTCACAGCTCAGCTGGAGATGGCTGGCCCAGCATGAGGCATCTGGATCTGCCCCAAAAAGTCCCTGCACGAGCATGGGAATGTCTGAGGAGTCTCACTCCAACATGAAAAAATGTTCCACCTGTTCTGACAGAGCAATGTCTGGTTTGAAAGTCAAAATAAAGTTGGAATGGTGAAGGGAGCTTTAAAGCGGCACCAGACACGGCTTTTAAGATAAAAGAGCAAAAAAAGTCACAAATGAGTACCTCAACTTCACTGAGAAAAATACTCTAAAGACTGGGCAACATGCAGGATGTATGTACAACATGTTCTCAGGAAGTCATACCTCAAAGTTTACAACACCTCCATCAGTACCAGTTGCATTGACAGATGTTGGCATTGGAGACATTATAGAGCAGAAATGATAGTCCAGACTGGGGCTGTTAGTTAGACGGTTAAATTTAGTTCTACACATGAGTCAGAAAGAAGTTCCAGAACCCCCCATGGCAGAGTTTATACACTCAGCTTGAGGTCTCGGTTGGTGGTTTTGATGGGATTACATGGACTAGCTATGCCCTGCCACGGCCTGAAGTGTAGAGCATAGATTTTTGTAGATAGACCTGCACTTAAAGCTATAGTCCATAGTTACTGTATCTCATCATGTATATCATGACAAGTTCTAAGTAATGACAACAAAACTGTCGGTGTGTCCACATGATCCAAGTCTTCCACGAATGTAACGGACATCCATTAATATCAAAACGTTACACACTAAAGCTTTGAGAGTAAGCTCAAACATAAGCTGGAGTGTACTGAAGAGAGCCGAGGAATGAGCCGTAGATTGAAGGATTTTTGTGTGGATAATTACTTATGGGTTGTATGTTGCACAGACCATAAACTCCCAGATGTTTGCTTTCTAAATGAAACTAACTTGCCTTGACTGGACAAGACAACCTTACCACACATGGTTATGTGTTGGAGCCTAACTTCGTTGCAGGTGAACATTACTGTGATTGGCTTGCAGTATCTGCAAATTTCTGCATTATGGAGATTGGTACAACTGTATTTTCTATATTTAAATATTCTTTTATGAGTAAAAACTTTCCTCTGCTGTTTTGTCATAGGACAACTTCATTTCATCTTCAACTTCATCATACATTTTGGATTGTCTTTTGTCCCTCCGGTCAGATGACAATTGTTTGTCAAATAGAAGAAAACAATGAGTGTGAAGAAGTTAAAGGAAAGTATCTTAAACTTAATTTAGAAACGTTTGTGTTACACTCAAGAAAATTGAGTGTAAGTACACCCCACCTAGCTCTCAGCTCCATTTGAAGCTGATGAATCCAATAAGAAGTGTGAATGACTTTAATTAGTGCTATCACAATGCTGTATCTGCAAATATTGGCTTATTTTCTTTAGGCTGAGCTCTAAAAGGTCACACACACACACCCACACACACACACTGTCCTGTTTGTTGGGCTCGGTGGTTGCAGTAATCGCCGGCCCAGCATGCTCCGAGTAAAACATTGGCACCAGCGTTAAGACAAACAGCCCCTCCTCCCTTTAGAACAAGATGACCCCCCGCTGTGGGCTAACAAGACCACATTAACCTCCCTTACCACACACACACAGACAGGCAGCCTGACACACACACCCACAGTCCTCCATCTCTTCTGCATGCAAAAAGACGTTTAGCCATAGTCATACGGTCACACATAAGCATGTGGACACTTTTTTGTCATTCTTTCACACATGCATCCAACTCCGAGGCCCCGTGCACATTGATACGCATCGCCAGATGGAGAGCAGACTGGAAGTCCTCCCCTGCATGGGGAGGATGACTGACGGACAGTATCAGACTAGTGCGCCCATGTGGCTTTCAGAACCAGCGATGAATTATTGATACACTGACTTTTTGTAAACTCTGCAGGAAATGAAACCTTCAGAGCAGCTGAAATACTTATCAGGATCAGAATTAGAAAAGGGTTTATTGCCACAGTAAGTTCCATATATTGGGTATTTGCCTTGGTGATTGGTGCACTTAAACATACAAATATATAAATTCATAGGGATTAAACAATAAATACAGACACACAGGTATACAGCACATACGTACATACAGCATATAAATATATATAAATATGTACATATATACTGTATTTACACACCCAACATAGGTGTTTAGCACAAGATAAGGAGACTAACCTTTTTTTCTCAGTTCAAGTATAAAATATGGTCTTAAAACTCTAACAATGATTGTTTAGGTGTTTTTCTGAACTCTCTAGATGTAAATACTTTCAAGAAAACAAACCATCAGAACAACAGGGAGTTGAAAACAGAAGACTAGATGCCTTTGAAATGAAACATCTTTTATACTTATACAAACCACAGACACAATAAAACACAAGCTGCAGTTTTTGCATTCAAAATGAAGAAATGTAATCAAAGCCTTGCTGTGACTAGGACCTGCAGAGGTTCAACAGACGTTGTTGGTGATGCATGTTGTTAACCTGTGACAGGACTGACATAGCATTACTCAAATGCTAGTCTCTGCATCACTTAAAAAAAATGTAACTGTTCATGTTACATTTTTGGGCAAATGATAATTGTTAAGTCTAAGTACTGAAATTATAAATAATAGTAACGTATTCTGTTAGCGATATGTACAGAGAAAGTAATTATGAGAAGAGATGTGATAAATAAATAGTTGGGTAAGGTAAAACTAACTTTCAGGAGAGAATTTAATTTATTTCACCCAATACTCATTGCTGCATTATGATGCATCCTGTAGCCCAATAGGTGGTAGGAGGACTTTCTGTAGTTCACTCCCCACTGGCTGCAGACATCACTAATTACATTTCTTCCTAATGTCTCCATTGTATTATACCTTCTCTCCTTGTTTGTAAAGGGCAGGGTGTGTGTGTGTGTGTGGGGGGGGGGTGAACGGATACAAAGTGATTATAACCCTTCCTCCAGGGTGAACATTTTAAACAAACACCTATAGAAGGGACCCTTGATTGACTTATTCCCCCTCCCCGCCCATGCTGGGGGGAGTGTCCTCTCTCCTCCCGTATAAAAGCCACAGGCGCTGGAGCCTGAGAAGAGAGAGAGACACCGTGCAGCACCGAGACAAAGAGAGAGAGTAGACTGAGAGTACCCCAGACAGTGTGAAAGTAAAGCGCTTGTGTTGGGACATTACAGATCATCACTAACTGTCTGCGCTCTAGCATGAGTTCAGCAGCATCCCTGGATTAGTTGCATTTGCAGCCTACTTGCAGAGCGCAAGTTCGCTGCTACTTTGTCGAGGACGACTCGCGCACAGAAAGCAACGATGGAGAGGAGCTGCGTCTCGGGATGGTGCGTGCTGTTAGCCTTCGTCCTGCACGGAACGAGCTGTATGGCGGCCAAGGAGCTCCAGTGCCAAGAGATCTCCGTGCCTTTGTGCAAAGGAATCGGCTACAATTACACATACATGCCCAACCAGTTCAACCACGACACGCAGGACGAAGCTGGCCTGGAGGTGCACCAGTTTTGGCCGCTGGTTGAGATAAAGTGCTCCCCGGACTTGCGCTTCTTCCTCTGCAGCATGTACACACCGATCTGCCTGGAGGACTACAAGAAGCCTCTACCGCCGTGTAGGAGCGTGTGTGAGCGGGCCAAAGCTGGCTGCGCTCCGCTCATGAGGCAGTACGGGTTCCCGTGGCCAGACCGGATGAGGTGCGACCTGCTGCCCGAGCAGGGGAACCAGGACACGCTGTGCATGGACTACAACCGCAGCCAGACCACCACTGCTTCTCCCGTGGTGGCGAAGCCGACCAACCGACCACTGAAGCCCTACAGCCCCAGGAAGAAGAGCGGCTACGGCCGCGGTGTCCCCGGGAAACCAAAGCCGGCAGCGTCCCCGTGCGAGCCGCGATGCTTCTGCCGTGCGCCCATGGTGCCAGTGACCAGTGACAGCCACCCGCTGCACAACCGCGTCAAAACGGGACAGATCCTGAACTGCGCCATGCCGTGCCACAACCCCTACTTCACCCAGGAAGAGAGGACCTTTACAGCCTTCTGGATTGGCCTGTGGTCCGTCCTGTGTTTCCTCTCCACTTTCGCAACCGTGGCGACTTTTTTAATCGACATGGAGAGGTTTAAGTACCCAGAGCGCCCCATCATATTCCTCTCCGCCTGCTACATGTTTGTGTCCGTGGGATACATCGTCAGACTGATCGCGGGACACGAGGAAGTGGCCTGCAGCAGGGAACACGGCGCCGAACACATCCACTATGAGACCACGGGTCCCGCGCTCTGCACCATCGTTTTCCTGCTCATTTACTTCTTCGGCATGGCCAGCTCGATCTGGTGGGTGATACTGTCACTCACTTGGTTTCTCGCCGCCGGCATGAAGTGGGGGAACGAGGCCATCGCCAGTTACGCACAGTACTTTCACTTGGCCGCCTGGCTCATCCCCAGCATGAAATCCATCGCAGTTCTGGCTCTGAGCTCAGTGGATGGAGACTCCGTGGCTGGGATTTGCTATGTAGGCAACCAGAATTTGGATAACCTGCGAGGTTTTGTGTTGGCACCTCTGGTTATCTACCTGTTCATCGGCACCATGTTTCTGCTGGCCGGGTTCGTCTCGCTGTTTAGGATCAGGAGTGTGATCAAGCAAGGGGGCACCAAGACTGACAAACTGGAGAGGCTAATGATCCGGATAGGAGTTTTCACAGTTTTATACACCGTCCCAGCCACGGTCATAGTGGCGTGTTACTTTTATGAGCAGCATAACAGACAGACTTGGGAAATTACGCACAATTGTACGTGCATGACGGACGCGAACAGGCAAAGGCCGGACTATGCCGTGTTCATGTTGAGGTACTTTATGTGCCTTCTGGTAGGCATCACTTCGGGAGCCTGGATCTGGTCCGGGAAAACCCTGGACTCCTGGAGGACTTTTTGCACGCGGTGCTGCTGGGGGAGCAAAGCCTCCGCCGGCTCCATGTACAGTGATGTGAGCACGGGACTGACCTGGAGGTCCGGGACGGCCAGCTCCGTCTCCTGCCCCAAACAGATGCCACTGTCCCGGGTTTGAAAAGTACGCTCATCCGCTCAAATGCATCTTATGTCATTTGACACTAAATGCTTAAAAACAGTGAATATTAGCTCTTCTGGGGACACAGTGGTGCAAAGACTTTTTTAAAATGTTTTTATTGGTAAATTATTCAAAGTGAGAGACACCAAACTGCCAGTAGAGATCTAACTAATGTGAACATATTTTTTTGAATTTGTGGTCATTCATGCTCCATTCTGCTGTTGGAGGATCAGTTTGAGCTAATACTTTCGGAAAGTGCTCCTTTCTTGCCTTATCCAAATGACGTCCATGGGTTTAAATAGAGGGGGTTGGGTAGGGGAGGGGTGACTAATTGTGTTGGGATTGTCCATCAGCTTGTTGTAATTAGCACATTAATGAGCGCCTAATGGCTTCTCTTCACATAATGAGACTGTCAGCAGCAGAACAATTGTACCTGGCACGAAGAATGCAGAGTCTTATCTGGGCCTAATTGAATGCGCACAGCTGACAAGATCCTCCTTGTCGATAGGTTACATGGTATAGCTGAGACTCTTTTTCACTGTAAAGAACCGCTGTGTCTTAAATGAGAGTCACACAAGCCTGCTCTGCTGGAGACGAGGCCGTCGGCGGGCTGCTTTTGGTCTGCAAGATGGACTTACACGTGCATTAATCAATGCCTTAAAACTGTCTCATACGGGTTGCATTGGCGCGTAAAGTGTATTTATATAATTATTGATGTGTATATATATATATTGTACATTTGTATATGAAAATTTACGAGATTGTAAATATGTATGATTTCCACTTTGATAGAAACATTTATTTTGAGAATAAAACAAACTTTTATTGAATTTCTTCCTTGTGCATTCTGGTTATTCTCCCCAATACTTTGTTGTGAGGTTGGAGACTGAGAATTATTTGAAATATGTTATTATGCATGATTTAAAAAAAAAAAATAGGGAAATGTTGTGCCTGGTGCCTGTTGTGAGTTATATTTACAGTTATATTTCTATTAAGTGAAAGTTAAAACTTGTCTTTGAGATGTGGAAGCTTTGTGAAACCTTTCCTCTGTGCTTTTTTAGTCACATTAACCCTTAACGTTTCTCCCCAGTTTAACCCCTGATCCAGGTAAATGTGTCATTTAACCTTTTCTGATTTCCAAGTTTAGAAGTCAATTAACTTCACCAACTCTGAGTCTTCCTTTTTCTATCCGAGCAGGTGGATCAGAGTGGAGGAAGAGGATGTAGCTTTTGTTCACGGTGTTTCTCAGCTTGGTACAGCCATTTCTTAAGAGACGTGTGTTAGTGAAACAAAGCGGGGAAAGGCCACCAGACTCAGTGATGTTCACCTAAACAGCTGGAAAAATTCACCTGAACACAGTAGGAGCTTTTCACCATGTTGGAGTAAGTATCTGCATCATTATACATTACAATGAATGTTTAATGTGAACGTTTGTTCAGGCCGCCATATGTGGATTATTTACCATGGAGCAGTGGTGAAATGGAACTAAGTACATCTACTCTAGTACTATACTTCATTACAAATGTGGAGGTACTTGTACTTTACTTGAGTCTTTTCTTTTCATACCACTTTCTACTTCTACTCCGCTACATTTCAGAGAGAAATATTCTACTTTTTATCCATTACATTTATCTGACAGCTTTAGTTACTTTAGTTACTTTAGTTACTTTACACATTAATATTACGCACACTAAACACATGTGGATTATAAAATCTGATGTTTTATTATAAAGTTACCTAGCAACAGTATAACGACCCCAGGTCCAGCTGAGATGATGATGTCATTAAACAAACAGCTGCTTGGATCCTTTACTCTTTCTAACATGGGAGGATTTTTCTTTGCTTTTAATACTTTAAGTACATTTTCCTTATGATACTAACATCTTAAGTAACATTTCCGATGCATGACTTTTCATTGTAACAGAGTATTTTCACAGAGTGTTATTAGAACTTAAGTCAATGATTTTATTAGCACCCCTGTACTGTAGCCATGCTCCAGGCTCATAACGCAGGCGTCAGCGACGTTGGGACTGCAGGCTGACATCTCCCTGTCGTGCGTAAAGATAATAACACCCACAGCGTGGCTTGTCTTAATCTGGTTCAGAAACTGTGAAACTGTTGGTGCGTAATGGTTTTCAGGGACGTGTAAGTGAGGCCTGTTGGTGCCTCTAACGTATGGAAATAATGCAATTAATTGTGTTGAGACTATGAATAGTATTCCCTCATCTGAAATGACCTGATCGATGCACATTACATAACACAATGTGCTCCAAACTCTGGAGGAGATTCTGCATCCCCAGAGGGTGAGGAGAGACGGACCCAGTTGGATCAGGCTGCCACCTTGTGGGTACCCGTAGTTTTGTCCTCCAGTAGACCATGCAACTCATCAAAACATAAAAAGAAAACCTTTTTTGGGTCACTTTCGACATTTGTTGTCCTTTTTTTTCCAAATCTATTAACAATTTTTTCTTCAAATGCTGTAAATTTAATAAAAACACCCAAATTCAACAGAAGTAGTGGACTGATCATTTGATTTATTTGTGAAGAGCGTCACAGAGAACCATCCACATTATTTCGTTTGGCAATTTGGATGAAAGTAACCGAAATATCTAATATAGAAACAAAAAGTAATTTGCTTTAAATGTATTCTGCTTGACACTTCTAGTTAAAGCTTCAGATAAAATGTTCAAACCCCAGTTCCCATGTTCCGTGTTTGTATGGCTGCACAGATGCATCACATTAAAAATGTTCTTCATATTCTGTGTGTGATATAAAATCCAAAAATTCAGCCTGAAATATTTGGAACGCTTGGAGAAATTGATGGTTACAACAATTCTGTTTAACATGTTTACATGTCTGTATAACATGGCGTTTGTAAAGAATGTAGAGCAGTGTGGGGGGTAGTTCAGAGTTAAAGGGGTTAAAGAGTTAATCTACTGTTTAAAATAAAAGTAAAAATAGAAGTTATCTACCGTTAACCGACCAAGATAGATAGGTAGATACATAGATCGTTCTGGCTTCAACATTCATCCGAGGAAATGTGACTTTGACACTAAATGACCTGTTGAAATGGATTTTAATTGGTGGAATACAATACACTGACGTAAACAAATCACTGACTTCCTACAGAGGTCTAATTGTCTAAATTGGTCTCCCCAATAATTTCATTACATAATTAGACAGCAGGTCCTGTTTGCTCTGTCCAATGAGGACAAATTGCTCTGCCACTGCTCGTTAACCATGACACAAGTTTGCTTCCTCTTCCAGTGTGTGTGTGTCTGTGTGTGTGTGTGCCCTCAAGCCCAAAAGCAACAAATTAAGAGAGGAACTGGGTTGAGAGGTCGTGCCTGAGCCACCTCCTCCTAACATAAACAAGGCGCCGACTTCAGGAAGAGTCCATCATGGAGCGATCCCATTGGTTAAATTTAGAGAACCCCACCTCTTCTTCATTGGTTGGGATGTTTATGAATGCCATCTTTGTCTAATAATGTAATTAGCTGTCTGGCTCTGATTGATTTGGAATAAATCATGTTAGGATGTCTAAATGGCTTGAACGGGCTGTTAAAGGTCACGGGGTCACAGTCGCAGCCTATCAGTTCAGAAGGCCTACGAAGCTGGGCAGGAAACACTTTGCTTTCAATAACAGCTGGTGTCATGTCTTGGCTGATTTACAAGGCCGTCTAACACAAGCGTTGTTTTTAGGCCTAGCCGACGTGCTTTGTGATGGACAGATGATCTCACTACTTTCTGCCCCAAAGCATGCTGGGATTAACCACTACATAAAGCCACAAAGGCTACACCAAAAAGACATAATTACAATTAGAGAAGGTAGTTAGAGGTGTGCTATTTTCTTTAAGTGCAATAACTTCTTTGGAAACAGTCTTGTATACTTGTGACTCTCTACTAAGCGCCAGACGAAGCCATGGTGCCTCTGCAAAATAGCCCAAGGAAGGATGTTGTTTTGAGGGTACATGTGTACGTTTAAAAGTTGTACAGATAGTCTAGCTAGCTGTCTGGATTTACCCTGCAGAGATCTGAGGACCAGGTAACCATAGTCCTCAGATTGGACAGATAGTCTAGCTAGCTGTCTGGATTTACCCTGCAGAGATCTGAGGACCAGGTAAACATAGTCCTCAGAAATCCACCAGGGATTAGAGACAGAGGCAGAGGAAGGGCAGTTACATCAGGTGGAATTTCTGATGACACCTGAACAATCCCATAAATGAAACGTTGTCTCAACTAACTCCTGTGTAGTCCTGCTAAGAGGACTATGTCCAGCTACTGCTACCTTTGTCTGGCTGCTGCTCGCTGCTGAGCAGGCAGCGGACAGTATCGTGGGTGTATGAGAGCTGAGAGAGTCAACCTACACAGACACGTTGAGGGCTATGAAATAAAACAAAAAATTAAAAGAAGAATTGTCACTGATTCTTCTCTTTGGGTTTCTCACCACGATCAAACCCTTTAGAAACAAATATTGTTTATAGAAGCTTTAATATTATAGACTCAACATTAGCTTACCACACATGAAGAATAGCGTAAGTTTTTATTTAATCTCCAAATAAAACGCTCTATTTGAACGGCTTTTCCCAGCCTACCTTGCGGCATCTCTGCAAGTGCTTGTAACCCACCTCCACCCAAGCTCCCCCTTTTAGATTTATATTTACGTTGATGCTGCCCTGTACTGTACCCTGGGGTGCTCCTGCACTGACATTTCCATACATGCACATGGAAGGGCAGGGAGGGGTGCTGTCCCTGCCCCATGCTTTCCACATTTGCATGTTGAAGTGCGGGGAGGTCCTAGAACAAAGCCACACTGCCAAACCCAGACCCTATTGATCCTTATTGCAGGCTGATGGGGGGGGGGCTGTTAGTCTAGCTAGTGTTCCAGGTATGATTTTAGGAGCTAAAAGTGTTGGACATGTGGAAGAGAGAGGAGAGAGATGAAAAGTCAAGAGATTACCAAAGACTCATCTTTCATGTGCAAAAAGTCATGCAGTGTGATGGGTGTAGAGGTGAGAGGTCAAAGGTCATGTTTTTTTATTTCTGGCATTCTCCGCAGGGGCTAGAAAAGAACCAACTTCTCAATCTTAAATTCTATGACATAATAGACAGCATGTAGTATAATTAGTAGTTTTAACTGTTGTTTGGGACGTATCTGAGCAAGCTGGATGGATTCTCTAGTGAATGTTTCCAGATTTGAAGACACGCTTCACTAATTTTAGGCTTGCACATGAAGATCAGGTTACTTGTCACAACTGCTCAGGGTGTGAACCAGTTGTGTGTAATCTGGCTCTCCTGAATCCTCCAGCTTTGTGAAAATGCAATAAGTCTCGAACTCTGATTTAATCACATAGACACAGAAACTGAGCTCATGAGTTTTAATCTGCTGTGTGATCAAGGTTATAAATTTTATTCAAATGGTGTTTGAAAATGGCACACACGAGACCTTCAGCTCTCTCTGAGGAGCAGGCAAGGCAGATTTCAACTCTGCCACACGGTAGCGTGCATCCTAGAGAGAAAGATAGCCCTAACTAGACTTTAGCATGTGAGTTTATCTTCGTTTACCTTAAGGTTTGGCTAAACGTTACGCCTCCACCTCCGCCTTTGGGAAGACACGGACTTCTAACCCTAACCCTGATTATTTCCAAAATGTAGGGTTCGGTAAATTCTTCTGTGTGAGTCGTCATAATATTCTCCACGCATGTGAAATGAGTCGTGCTGCTCTTGGGTTTGTCCTGAACAAAGAGCAGCATATCCTTTTTCACAACTAACCTGTGGACAAGAATTGAAAGCAAAGACAAAGCCTTCGGCCCCCCTGTTCACACAGCAGCCTCCACCCTACAACCCCTCCTCATCAACATCAAAGGAAGACAGAATAGATTTTGTTATCTGAGCCATGGCCATCAGGGACAATCCCCCCCACTCATCTAAAAAACAACCTCAGAGGTGAAGAGGACACTAAGTAATCAATATTGTTGATGCCTCTGACATCTTCTCTGATGTGCTGTTGTGGTCCATCTTGAGTTTTCCATCCTACTTCTCAATCTCCTCCGCCTGTCACCCATGAGGTGGGGGGGTGTTGTTAATGCATCGGAGGTGGACGCAGTTTGATGCATTATTACTCCAGTAGAGAAAGAGGTCGATGGGGAGCAAAGGCACCAAATCCTGATAGTCTGCTTTGTGTTCATATCTGACAAACATAGAATCAGACATCCACCCGTTGAAGACATTTTCAACTTAAAATGATGACAAACCAGTGTGGATGGACAACTCTTTTACCGTTTAGAACACTGGATGATGCATTCCAAATTATCTTTTTTTTTGCTTGGAAATAGTGCCAGTGAAAGTTTTATCTTTTGACATATTTCCAGAAAGAGGCTTTAGAAATGTTTTTATTTTTCAGCCAATGATTTAAGATGCTGCAGCATCAATTCATCATTATCAATTCTTGTTTTCCTCCTATTTAAAAAAACTATAAAATGATTCCATTGCATCTTTGATGTGGAATGGAAAAAAATAGTTAATATTCATTGCAAAGATTTCTGTCCGTAGGTTCTTTGTCTACTGCAACAGTTACCACTGACCACTAGATGGCAGTACTGCCAACAAATGTCCTCAGTTCAAGTGATAAATGCAGGCAAAGAAAACCAAGCAGGGTCGAAATTTGTTTCAAACTCAAACTGAGAACTCAATCAATAAGTAATCACCATCATGGGTAGCACCTTTGTGTTTGACACTGGGTGTCATGGCTGAAAAAAAGAAAAGAAAAGGAAACTTTGGGCAGGAGGCAGTTTTCGTGGTTTTAATTCAAATCTAAATAAAACAATCTTAATACTACAGCATTATTCCAGCCAACAAGGTGCTTCCGGGGCAGTCTACAGCTCACTCAGTTACTGCGCTCACCCCATGTTGGCTGAGTCCTGCAGCGGCCCGGGTTCGGATCCGGCCTGCGGCGCTCTGCTGTGTATCGTCCCCCTTCTCTCTCTTTCTCCCCCGTTCACATCTGTTCTCTATCTAATAAAGGGATAACCCCCCCAAAAAATCATAATAATAATGTGCTTGTAGCAATAGAGTCAGTGGCTAATGTTTTTGGAGGATGTTATTGCTGCATATTCATACCAATGTCTGCCAATAACAATGCATATATATACTGTATATACCTGTGTTTTAAAGAGCTAAATGTTCCACATGATTCCTCTATAGATCTCACAACTAAGCAGGAACCTGGCTTAAACGTGACAGATGTTATGAATACATGATGTGTTGAGATAGACATGGCGACATGGGATTTTTAAAAGGAACACATGACTAATAAAATGTTGTGTGTGTGTATGATTTATGTAAAAAAAGCTAAAGGCAGACATTTAGCTCACTGGATAGCTGTCAAAAAAACGTTCTCCTAACTGGATGTTAGTGTTGGGTCTGGGTGATGTTCAAAACGTATACGTCTATCTAACATTTTAGACGTCTTAGCTCTAATCGAGCAGCTTTGTGTTTGAGAGAGTGTGTGTGTGTGTGTGTGTGTGTGTGTGTGAGTGTGCGTGTGGGGGTGGGTGGGTGGGTGTCTTCAAGGACACTGTTCTGTGTGGGTGGATGCATGTGTAGGGTCAGCAGGTTTGCTGGTCTGACCTCTTGACCTCCCCCTAGTGACAGTAGAGTGCTTAGCTGCCCCAAATACCACAGCAGAAGAAGACTGAGACGGGTTATGTGGCATGTGTTAGGGTCATAGCTACTCTGGGGGTAAAGGGTCTCACTGGTTGTGTTTTTGCGTTCAGTCATTGGCTTTACATGCACAGCAGTAACCGGGCCAGTTCTCCCTGTACACCAGAGCGGGGGGGAACGTGAAAAATACAGGAGGAAGTCTACGTCCGGTACAGAAGGTGGAACTCTTCTCCCATCTTGTTTTAACACTGCATGTGAATGCATTGGCTGTCATTGTTTTGACCAGACATGAGTGGCAGTTCTGAACATAGAAGTTCAAGAGTCCATGTTCTGCTCATTTTCACGTTCTTTATTGTATTTGCACCAGAAAAGGTTTACATGGTTTCATTTTTTCAAAAAACACCATATTTTAGTTGTACTGAACATTATTGCAGATCCTCTTTTTATCTTGTGTGTTGACCTCACTGTTATATGTCCAGAGTGAGACATCTCACTCCTATCCCATCTTTTGTTGGCAAAACACTGCTCCAACTCACTCAAGTTCACACTAATCTACAAAAGTAACCTACATCTACTTTCAGTACATGTTCCTTATCTGCAGGTTTTCCACACGAAGGTTTGGAAGAAGTCACCTGGCTCATCCTGCCTTGGACTGACCGAAGGTGGTTTGGCAGATTTGACCTAAGTCAGGTCAGGGCTGGGTCGTGGTGCGGTCATGTGAGAGGTCAGAGGCCAGGTGTGTCTCACCTGTCATCCAGACAACAGCTGAGCATTGGAACTGCTGCTTCGTCAAGGTTAGCCTGGGATTTGGGGAGTTTTCTCATGCAGAGAGGGTGTGGTGAATCAGTTTAGAGGTGTGCATCTCTCCCTGATGAGAAGATTCGACACATGGGCAACGATAAGGTTCAGGGACCCTACTTTTTTATTTGGAATGATTCCGTGCAATTTGATTTGATGTTGAAAGGCTTTAGTCCAATACGATAAGATGCGATTCCATCTGTTAATATTTTTTAATGCACACACATTCATATCCCTTTAAACATTAAAACAAACATATTCTATTAAAGAAGTATTGCCTACCTTCAAATTAATTTATATTGTGTAAAAGGGACCAGTAAATAGCTAGGACATGCTTATTAAGCTAGCCACTTTTAACTAAATAACATTTAGTTATTTTCACACAAATGTAAGGCTTTTGTCTCCCTCGCGAAAGAACACACGTCATCAGCATTGACTACTGCACTTATTGACTTTGAAACAAACACAATCATTTGAGTTGCTATGGCGAATAGGAAACCATTTGCCTATCTAGCTGTGAGCGCTCAACATTATCATTGATTAGCTGTTTTTCAAGCCACCAGATGAATGCAAGTTCAATATTCACTCTTCTTTTAGGGCTGTTTTGATCTCCACCAAGTCCTGAGAAAATAACTGACTCTTTAGCTGGCTCATGCCCGTTACTTAGCTAGCTGGCTTACTATGTTGCTTAGCTTGCTTAAGCCATTTGGCATGCTAGCTTATTAGTTGTCTGCCATTTGGTGGTGGACAGGTAGCCTACACCGGGTTTATAAAGGCTTATTTTTCTGGTTGATAAGAGGAGTATTTAGAAAAAAACAACACATTGAGCCAAAAGTTGCTAAAAGGCTATTCGTCTGTAGGGTTGTCACTAATATAATCAATAAAAGATGTGTTTGAAAGAGAAAAAAGGGGGGCTTAATCTGGGCACTCTCTCATACATAGTCCAATAAAAACAGAAATAAACTAAAATACTGATAAGAAAAGAAAAGGTTTCAAAGGTAGTGTCACAGCAGTTTCTTGTCCAGCGACAGTGATACATGGCCACCCAGCCAATTACACCCATGCCCTCTTCTCTTTAGATTCACTGCTATCAGAGTGTTGGCCTGAGTTTGCCCCAACTGGAGTGTTCTGGTCCAGCTTTTTGGCACCCATAGGTGTTGGCATCCCAGGCTTTGGTGGTCCTCTGTCAGTGCGAGGGGACATAGGGGGCCTCATGTGGCTGTGGAAGACAAAGTGAGTTGGTACTGGAGTGCTCATGGGAGCGGCTGAACGAGACATCTCCAATTTAGCATCTTTGCATCCTGGCCTCGTGTCGTTAGTGACTTCTCCAGTTTTGGTGACGGTTCCATTATTCCCCCTAGCATGAAGAGGGTCACCATCTGGGAGTGGAACAACTGCTTTTTGATCTTTGAGACCCTTCTTTGAACTTTCACTCGGGCTGATTGTTCTGGTTAAAGGCACATCACTGTCTTCAGTTGTGGCTGTCATGGTGAACATACTAGTTTCCTCTCCTTTACTCATCTCCTCCATCAACATCTCCCTTTGTATTCTCCACCTCACCATCGCCTTCATGGAGCTCACCAGGTCAACCACACTCAGCAGAATGGACGAGGACGCCACGGCCAGCATCAAGTTGAGCATTAAGGTCTTCTCCGTTGGTCTGGAGATGTAGCACTCCACCCCAGATGTGCAGGGCGCCTCGTAACACAGGAAGCTCCTAGGAATGGAGAAACCAAAGAGAAAAAACTGGCCTGCACCAAAAACCACTTCCACGAGGATCCGTAGAATTACAACCAGAAAGTAAGCACAGTAGAAGCGCGGCGCTCCCCACTCTCGTTGCAGTTTGTGAAGTGGAGTTTTATGCAAAGACACTTCTCTTGAGGAGCTGGAGTTCTCATGGCTGAAAGATGAAACTTCCCGACTCCTGTCACCGTAGAACTCTCCAAAATATGGATAGGACAAAACGTTATGCACAATGTAGGTTGCAAAAAGCATATGTGGAAAACAGAGAAGAATGAGGTGGAAAAGCCAGAGATGGAAGACGGATACAGGAGCAAATACATCGAAACACACACTGGAGCAGCCTGGCTGGATGGTGTTGCAGATAAATCTTTCCTGCTCGTCACTGAACAGGGTGAAGCCGGCCAGCAGGAGGACGAGCAGGCGGAGGACCAGCATCATCATGCACCACGCTTTGCCTGTGGTGGAAAAGGAAATGATCAAGGAATTGACTGCTAGAATAAATGAAGTTAAATGATCCCAGTGGGGTAATGGTTACATTGAAGCAGTAAATAATAGGATATTTATAAATTAATCATATGTGCCAAACATGTCCTAATGATGAATGGTGATTAAGCAGCAGAAAAGCAAAGAAATGCTTGAAAATGACAAAATGACATGGAGTAAAACCCAAAGATAGTCACATTTACAATATAATACTTATTCAAAGTATGTTGTGTATAAAGCATTCCTTAACACATTGACCTTGGTCACCACTTGGATTAAGAAAGGAACCGTTCTTATTGCTTTTGTGATCTGTTGACGTTTTCAGCTTTTTACACTAAGTGATTATTTGTGTTAACAGATATGTAATATTCATCACATTTAAGATAAACGTTGCCAGAGCACAAACACGGCTTCATTTCTAAAGAAGAACGTACCCACAAAGGAGACATTGCGACTGATAGTGATGAAGAGTAGGTCGCTTGCTCCCATCGTCCTTATTGGTAGACACTGATCCTGATCCCATAGGAAAGGAGTCAAGACTTTTTAAGAAAAGCCCCAATCCAGATCCAATCCAAGGACACAGTCTGAAACTGCTGTCCTTTTCAACATTGTTCTACAACTTCACTGCTGACCCTCACAGCTTGCCACTAAATACAGTCACGTCCAACGTTTCGTTCCCAAGGAGGGGCCAGGACCTGTGGAGAGAGCTATTCTTACCAGGCTGCCATCAAAGCATTGTTGGGATATCGAGGTAGTGGTCAACCTTACAGGAAGCTGACAATCATACATAGGCCAGCTTGGAATAGACAATCAGGAACCTGTGTGAGACAGCTAAATGACATTGAGTCAATCTCAAAGTCACATTACACAAAAAACAACCAACACTTAACAATTAGCAAATTCCTAAATTAATTTTATCCACTTAGGTTGCACCTGCAATTGCACTTGACGTGATCATGTGCAATGTGAGTACATTATTTCATTAAATTATTTTACTATTTTACTATTCACTTTAGTTTTCAACTTCTTCCCGTCTACAAAAAATTAAAAAATACGGCAACACTGGCATATCACACTAGGTTGAAAAAAATATACAAGACTGCATGTCTGCAGCCTGCAGCCTCCTGTCTGGTGCCGTTGGGTTTTAACTTTTTTTTTTTTAAACACAGAAATATAAAAAAATGTTTTTTACTTTTATTTTTTATAAAAAAGAACATTTTAATATCAAACCCAAATCAACACATCCATAAATAATTCACAATTAACCTTTTTTAGTTTTTTTTAAAGTCTTTATATAATATACAAAGTTTTTCCAAAAAATTCCAAAAAGAACATTTTTAGTGCTTTAGTTTTTTTTTTTTTTTTTAAAGAAACATGATAACTTGATCAGTTATTTGCCAGCAGCAATTAGAAATGGAAATACTAAATAATCAATGGCTCAGAAGTCAGGGTTTATATGATACTATTACTGTCGTCAGTGGACATTTTACACCCTTTTTAGGGGGGCTCAAAAAATAAATCAATTAATTAATTTTTTATAACATTTTTGTGCTTTGAGTGAGAGTTTGCAAACTACTTAGTGACAGAGGGAAAACAATTGCAGGTTTAATATCCTGTGTCGCTGTCTCTATGCTTAAAGGAACTTTCGTGGTTCATTTTTTTGCATTTATCCTTTGTAATAATAATAAATATATGTATTAATTGTTGTCCAGTGCAACTGATTTGGAGGGGGAGGGTGGTTCACTCTTTTGCAAGGCACTGTAACCATGTCCCATTCTATTAGGGGCTGAGCCCCCCTAAAGGTCTCATCCTAGAATCGCCCATGGAAAGTCTACAAATGACTTCTAATCTTTGATTTAACCACACAATTTGTGTCTCATTTCTGTTCTTTTTTGTAATCTGGTATATGGGGCATTCATCTTTTTCCATGGACACTTTTTCTGATCAACAGGACTCATCTGTCACACATTAGAGATAGACATTACTTCATGTGTGACGATTATTAAAGGACTGTTTCCAAAAATAAACCACCTGCTGGACACCAGAGGGAGGACTCGAGTAGGATTTATGGTGTTATCCTTAGCAAGGTTTCCCTTCAAACCTGATAGCTCCAAACTGTGTGCTTCTCAGGAAATAAGGAAACAGCGCTGTTTGTTGGTTTCCCTAACGCATTCTCACTGGTTTTAAAAAGCTCTTAACCCTTATCTTGTCTTTGTGTCAAATTTAAACCCTTGTCTATTTTGATTAACCCAAAAACTTGAAAAGCTGAAAGGTTTGAATTCTAGAAAAGTGGGTCACGACTTAATAACCTTGGGAAAATTTGGGTCACAGGGTGCTGAACCACTTTGACAAAGTCATGTTAAGATATAACCACAGACTGATTCAGATTCTCTGAAAAAAATGTTCTGGTTTATTTCATGTAATACAGTTTGAAACAATGTGGTAGTTGTTTGATTATAAATGTTCCCAAAATAGCAATGCATCTGCATCTGTCACATTCTTATTCATTCTGGCTCCTTCTATCTGCAATGTGTTTGTCACTGGTCAGATGTTGTGCTTCAATCCTTAGTGGAGCATCACAATGAATCAAAAGATTAAACAGACTACCTGAGTATTGAGAAGTATGCTTGCAATACTGTAAACCTTAAATATATGTACTTCCAAAAGGGAAAACTTGCTAAAAGTTTTATTATTCTAAGAAAAAACTACACAACTGGAATTGTGCAGGTTCTATGGGTTCAGGCGGCTGCAGCCGCTCACATAAGTTCACATAATTAACGTCCAATAAATAATATGCTTCATTATGAAGTTGCAGGGCCACCTCAAAGGCAGGTTATTTCAACTGTCAGTTATGTGTTTCGAAACAGGCTAGACACGAAGAAATGAACTCCGCCAAGACATGAAGACTAGTTCACCATGCCCTGCCTGAGGAGGTTTGGGACGCTGTCTCGTCATGGGAGCCCCACGGATGATCCAACAGCCAGGAAGTCCCTGCTGTCTTTCATGATCCGAAGAGTCGAGGCACTGCGAAGGCATCAGGTTACGTTAGAAACCTCTTTGGCGTTCAACCCACCTCCCAAAACCACAGGTGAGGTTTCAATTTCTTGCCTCCAGTTTGAAGGTCTGACGTCCAAACGTGTTTTTTTAGCTATTAATCGCTGTTCCACCAAGTTCCAATTCTTAGTATCATGTGGCTTTCCAAACTGAAGTTTTTGAACTCTGTACAGTTTCCACTATAGTTTCCTCATCCAGCCAGTGTGTGCAGCTTGATGCCAGTGGTGAGAGCATGGCAGATGAATCGGGATTAGGAGAGGATTGCAGGAACCCATCTGATGCCACATAGATTGTCCGTGCTGGCAGAGCGCTTCCTCGCAGCCCGCCGTACGTCCTTGTACCTGTCATCACACAGCCTGGAAATCGCCTGTAGAGAGGACATAGAAAGGCTTTTTTATGAAGGAACCAACATTCCAACCCTTGTATCTATAGTATTTTTCTAGTAGTGATCATTAAAAGAACTTTTTAAAGGTTACTTCATTCTTTCAATCTGGAAAGATTGGGAAGATGTCAATCCCTATTTTCCTGTTTTGAGTGTAAGTGACCGATATGAACAACAACCTTTGAATTTACATTGAAACTTACATTGTAGCTTGCTTTGCTTACACAGTCTTGCTAAATATTGGCAAATTATATTTGGACTAGCGACCAAAAAACTACAACACCACGGAATAAAAAACAACAACAATCTAAAGCGCTGCGGGAGCATTTCAGGAGAGGTAACGTTACATGGACATGGAAAATTAAGACCTGTTTAAAATTATTTAAGACCTAGAACACAATAGGCTTCTTCAGAGAAGGTTTTTACTATAGTGTCTGTTTTGATCCAACCACTGAGGAAATCTTTCTTCACCTAGCGGCTTTGATTTTTCTTGGCTGAATAAGAGGAAACACAAGAAAATGTAGAAAATAAAAGGGGGGGGGGGGGGGTAGCACTTGGAGAATAAAGACTGGTGTGCATGGACAGCTGAATGGAAGCGCTTCACCTCTAGTTTTTGGGCCTTGTCTCTGCTTAGCGGCTCCAGGGGGAAGCTGAGGTCGTTGGTCTCTGACAGCGATCGCAGGTCGAAGTAATACTTGGCGTACACACTGGACGGCACGTTGATGTTAAACTGCAGCAGCTCCAGGAACTGGCGCTCCAACTCGTTCCTGTTAGAGAGGAAGGAGCTGGAGGTTCATTCATGGCACCAATACGTCAAATATGTACAGGATGTGTGTTTATAAGGCCTGTAACCATGGGCGTTGACACCGTGGGTGTCTGAGCACTCACCCAAATACTGAGCACCCACTGAGCACCTAGGTGTGCCAGACTGCCAGTAGATTGCATTCATTTCAAATGACACATTGCAATTGGTTCTAAGTAGAGCGTCTGTTAAAGTGTGATTGGTTATGTCGCTGTCAGTCCCACAATGCAGTCTCACTAACTTTTTGCATTTTTTGATTTATGCCATTTTGACTAATGACGAGCACTGTTTACCTAAATTGCTCATAATTTGTTTCTGAATGATCTCAGCGTCTGGATTCTTGGTTTAGTTTCACCATGCTGTGAAATTCCTAGAGCAGAACTCCTTAGCTTACAATGGACCATCACAGACATTTTCTTTTAGCAATTATTTTTTAGGGGTGCTGGGATCAAGTTCTAAAACCGCTCCTGGTTGATGACACGAAATGATAAGGGGGGGATACAGTTTGAAAACATGGTGATGACTATTTTTGCACTCCTAATTTAATTTAATGTAAGTTTTTTGTCAACAATCAATGCTTTGTTTTCTTACAAACAAGGATACATGTTCTATTGACAATTGGATGTTTATTTAAGAAACAAATAAAATGTTTCATGATAATAGAGAGGCGTGCAATACTTCATATGACGATTGAACGCCGTGTGGACTAGCCGGACCTTCCTCCGCCGTGCAGTGGAGGAATGTCTGACTATGCATGGCTACTCCAAACCCAATCCTAATAATAATCTTAATTGTTGAACCAAAGTCAAAAAACATCAAAACAATCCCCTTTCTTTGATCAAACTCACATGTCCTCCACGGTGATATCCTTGAGGATCTGGCAGTAGTCCACGTTCCAGACGGCCTGGTCGTCCCAGACCTTGGAGGCCAGCAGGATAGCACCCAGAACAATCCTCTTCCAGTTCCCCGGACAGATGTCAATCTCTGCATAGGTCAGGAGCCTCTCCAGGTAGACCTGCACAACAGCATGGATAAAGCAGACATTCCTAAAAAGGGGTTGGAAAGTAAGGCAGGAAGTGTTCTCCCATTGCCAGACCTTCCTCAGCCGCGCTGCGCAGGGTTTCTGCAGGTTTAACCAAGTCAAAGTAGTGAATAAAGTGTGTGACTCTGTTTGAGTATAACTGTAGTGAGTGTGTGTGCAGCAGGGCAGCTTGAGGTGGCTGCCAGCCAAAGCAGAGACAGGGGAGGTAACTGGAGGACGTAAAATCCTCTTACCAGGGTGACGATGGCACACTCAGCAGTGAGCTGAGCGGCACTGAACAGCGTCCGGACAAACCGGTAGATCTGCTTCTGCTCCGGGTCGTGGTGGTCGTAGTCCGGCGGCACCTCGGATTTCTAGGGGAGGAGATGGAAGAAAAGAGGTGGACAAAGGGGGGCAAGATATGGGTTTAAAGGTAGAAGGAAGAGTTAAGGAAAGGACATAAGTAGGGAAATTAAAAAGCACAGTGACTACACACACACATTACAGAAAAACACAATATTCTGACCCAACACGTTAGAAGGAGGAACATGTTTTTGAGCTGAATGTGTTATATAACTGATGATGTCTTACTGAAAGAGGGTGAAGCTTCTCATCAAATATATCTAGCAGCATCCCTCCTTCTGGGTCCCTGCATGAGAAGAACGTTAGATAGTGGATTTCATTTATAAGATCTGTGTCACTATTGTAGCAAAAAAGATATAAATACATAGGATAGATGGTGGAAATATGTTTATAGGCTCAACTACAGATGTTTTTATGGAAGAGGATTAGGGCAAATTGTGAAAAAATGGAGATGAGTTCTAAATTTAAATCAGAAATATGAGCCTAATCTCAGAACTCTGACTTAATTCTCAGACTTCTTATTACTAAAATCAGATATTAAGAATATTTTTACACATGTGGCCATAATCTTCTTCTGTAGAATATAGCTTATGTTTTTTTTTCATCAGCAGCAGTAATTCTTGTTTATTTAATACTAAGTCAACTTAATCAAAATCCACATTTATTTAATTTGGAAGTGACAAAATGTTCAATCTAGTTTTTGGTAGTGCAACTAAATAAGAAGAACATATTTCTCTTTTTCATAACATGTACTGCTCCTTTATTCTATCGTCTTGTTCAGACAATCCAAATATCAGATTGCAGCAATTAACTTTACACAAAAAAAGAATTAGAAAAGGAAAACAATCTATACAGAATATGTCTTTGAATTTCAATTCAAGTTTCATACATTGCTATTATAATGTTATATCCTATCTCAGGACACTTTTCAGATGGAGTAGGTTGTCCACACACTGACTGAGAATCCCCACCTGTTTTTGATGTGGTAGTAAATGGCCAGTGCTACACTGTAAAGAGAACAAATGATACAGGTTTTAATATGGTTTAAATATGACAGATCTGTAGATGATAAATAATATATCTTCCTATGTGAGAGACAGTTTCTACCATGCTTTTACCATTTGATGGTGTATTTGAGGTTGGGCTGGCTGACGGTGTTGTCGTCGAGGAAGATGGTGGAGCAGGAGCTGAATTTACGCCTCAGAGTTCCATGCTGCACACACACACACACACACACACACACACACACAACCACACACACACACACACACACACACACACACACACACAACCACAGACACACACACACACACACAACCACAGAGACACACACACACACACACACACAACCACAGACACACACACAACACACAACCGAAGACACACATCCACAGGCACACACACACTTGCGCACACACACAAACACACACACACACAATCACAGACACACATCCAAAGGCACACACACACTTGCGCACGCACACACACACATACACACAGACACACAAACACCCACACACACACACACACAACTGTTATTAGAGTGTACATGTTTTCTCTGACCCACATAAAGCATGCCAGGGTGTCATGCACAGTGGGAATGACAATCAGCAACATGCAACCTCACAATGTGAGAAATTACATTTCCAGGTTCCTGTGAACACAACATTCAGTCCTTTCAATGTGACAAAGGCCCATAGCAACAAATCACTGGTAAATGTGAGTTTTAACATGACATGGTTTTGATTTGTCGAGAGAGAAATGTCCACTTACATTGTTGATGAAGAGGCTTTTTCGTTTATCTCGCACTAAAGACAGAAAGCAAGGTTTATCATGACATTTCTTTTCAACAGCAGCAAAAAGACAAAAAACTGAACCCAGCAGCTATCAGCCAGAAACACACGCTGTATGCACAAGAAGCCAAAACACAACTTTCCTAGGCTAACTGTAACACAGAGAACCAAAGCTGCCAGAGTTGAGCGGTAAACGTTAGAAAGCCGAGCGACCAGAGCTTCAACAGACAGAAGACAGGGTGGCGTTACGCCAGTAGAGGGAGACGGAGTCCCGTCTCTCAGGACCACTCACCATCCCTGCAGGGCGCCTCTGAAACAAAGAGGAGCCAGACACCGTACTGTCACCACAGCAGATGCTTAACATAAGCCATAGATATCAAATATATCGAATATCTCGGATGATGTCATATGTGGTATAGGATGAGCTACAACATTCAGTAAGCATTAGCAATGTCACCACCATTTTGAATGAATGAATGAATAAATGGTTTTATTTCAACCAACTTCCTTAAAGTACAAGACACAAAATATTTTACGTTAAAAAAAAGAATAAGCTAAATAAATGAATGCTCTTGTCCCACTGGTGTAGTCTACGTGATACGTAGGTACCCACTAAGAAAGCTCCAGGATTTCCACCCACTTTAAATAGCCCATTGACCCGCAACAACATACTTTCCATTATATTTTTTATATATTTAAAAATTCCATCTGTGTTTTTCATCTTCATGTAGGCTAAATGAAGGTATTTCCACTTTAAAATGGTGCTTAACTGTGTGTCAGAATACAGGAAATGAAGTCTTTGATGCCTAAAAACTTCCCTGGGGGAGGACTGTGTCATGTTTTGTCCTGTGTTCTTTCAAAAAACCTTTTTAACATCGAGGGCCAATTCTGGTATTTTTTACCCATGTACTGTATATTGATACGTTTAAATAAATTTGCACTATCCCCTTCTTAAACGAACTGAATTGAATTGATACTTATTGGTTCTATTTAACTTGCTTGTGAAATTAATTGATGCAATCAGGGCCCCTGAAGGGATCATGAGATACCCAAGATCCTCTATTCTAAAGATGCATTCATACACGCTCTAAACGCCACCTGCTTATACCAATAAAATAGGGCCCAGATTTTTCTAACACGTTGGAACATACTGGAGAGCATTGCGTCTTTGGGACTCAACAATCTCTCAGCTCACAGAGATACGTAACCTGTGACCAGCTGCATGGCTAACAAACCCTTTCTGTTTCTGATCCAAAATGGGACGCTCATTCATTTCAAATGCTTATTTATCCACTTAATATCATTCATTCTTTGTTTGTTTGCAAATGACCGAATGTTTAACACAAATTCTCTGAATGAAGAACCCTTTGCAGAAAAAAGGTTTAATTTCAGATATGGTGCAAAATAATATCTAATATCTGTGTGACAATATTCAACTTATAAGGGGAATTGCATTTATTACATGGAATCTTTATACTTCAACCTCACAAATGTTGTTGTCCTGTTTGTCCCGAGGCCTCTGAGAGAAACAATAATTCATGCTCATGCTCATTATGACCCCCCCCCCACAGGATGCTTATGCTCTCAGTCAGATGCCTTTGGGCAACGGCATAAATTAGCGGACATCAGCCGGCCACAAAGAAACTGCTCTGGGATCCCCGCTCCTACAGAAATACCTATATTTATATTCTCTATATTTCTCTCTCTCTTTTCATGACGAGTGATTCCTATGCATACATGCTAACTAGGTGATCCTGGTTGCAAATCTAGTTCGCATTAAAAAGACAATTTTCAAACTGATGAATGGGTTGATTCCTGTGAATGTGACACTCACCGTTGTTCTGGGACTTGCTGAGGAATATGGTGCTGGCCCGCGGATGCTCCGACGGATTGTACTCCTTACATAACTCTGTCCAAACACAAAGCATACAGTGTCACTTTGGGAAATAGCAACAGTGATCAGAGGCACAACACTGCAGTCATCTTCAATGCAAGTAACGGAAACTGAAGTACTTCTTCTGTATGAATGAATGAATTTAGTTTATTAGAGTTTATTTTCGTGTCTGGACGCTTACACATGGCAGATCCACTCTAGCATTCCTAGTTCTGACACAAAACTAAATATGTACAGTACATAAAGGGTACAAATATACAATGTTCAACACAAATAAAACAGATAAATACAAGAAGTAAATATCTTGTAATCCCGTAAATATCTTGTCAATATGTAAATACAGGCCTACCCAATGGAATTCCCAGAATGCACAGCAGCTGGTGTCGAGTGTTGATATGTGATATTCAGCACCTCAAGTAAACTTTAACGAAGACTCGTGTTCCGCGGCTGCACCGTGAAACGAGAGAAGCTCGACCAACCAATCAGCTGACCGGCCTACCTGTGGGCCTTACTGCTCTTACATAATGGATTAACAACAGGCGCACCTTGCTCCTGCACCACTACTGTTTTCAATAACCTCTTATTGTTTTCAATGTTTGATTGATTAGTTTCAATAGTAAGGCGAATGATAATTAACCCTCTGAGGTCTAAGAGCATTTTTAGATATTGTCTTAAATCTCCTTTTAGGCGACTTTGCATGTAACCTTATCCCCGTGTACTTCATATTAAAATATTCAGAACAAACTCAGCTTTCTGTACAGTGATGCCCAAAAGGCATCCTGATCCCCCCACCCACCACACCACACCCCACCCCACCATCACCCCTCCTTACATTTGTATCTACATTTTGCTCAACCCTAGTCTGGCATGCAGCACAGGGCTGCTGAAGGACAAGTGTTGGATTTAGCAGCATTGTATGTGGTTTGAATTCTCTGTCTGTTTTTTTGAAGCATCTTGCTGCGTTAGCATCTCTATCCTTAAATGTTGCAGTCTCAGCAACACGGGGCTGCTATCGGTTACCACAGTTTGGTTTTGAGGAAGCATCAGTCCTGTCCATTTTCCCACAATTCTTAACGTTAGGTCTGACCATCAAAGCTCTTTCACAGTTCTGTCTGACTTCTAGATCAGGCAGTGGAAACTGACACTGTACAGAACTACAACGGGTCCAGTTATATCTGCAATGGCTCAAATTAACTTTAAACAATGCTTTAGATATTTCTTTTCAACTTGCCTCTTTAAGCTCTTTGTTTGGTCCTAGCCAGTGGTGGAAAAAGTTTTCAAATCCTTTATTTAAAGTGACTTTATGTACCTTAAATGTTTCTGAAACTGTGTAATGTTCCATCAGATGATCATAGATGTCGGGTCAGGGGCCTTTGGCGTTGTTATTGACGCTAAAATTCTCCTTTACATCTGATCTACGTGCTCTTTCTCGGGACTAATGGCGTCACTTTGACGCAATTAGGTTAAGGAAAAGGTCGTGGGTGGGCTTTTGTTTCCATGACGCGCGGGAAAAACGGGATGGCTGGGTTTAGGAGAAGAAGAACGAGGCAGTTGGGCTTAGGAGAAGAAGAACGAGGCAGTTGGGTTTAGGAGAAGAAGAAAGCCGTGGTTAGGTTTAGGAAATGTGACGCGCAGGACACAATCCCCGGTCTCCTGGGTGGTAAGAGTCCTGTGTTGTTTTA